>NC_137047.1:20179923-20479923 GCF_032717465.1 Coenobita brevimanus
CAAGGTGAAGGGCTTGATTGACAGGGAGGGCCTCACTCTTGGTCAAGTCTACAATGCTGACGAAACTGGTTTATTCTATAGCTCTTTGCCAACGAACACTCTAGCCAAGGAGACGGAGAAGCGTGTACCTGGCCGCAAGCTCTCCAAGCAACGGATATCTGCTTTGTGTTGTGCCAATGCTACCGGCATGCACCGGCTCAAGCCAATTATTGTTGGCTGTGCAAAGCAGCCTCGGTGTCTTTGTAGGGTGATGGATGTCCTTCCTGTTCTCTTGTACCATTCTTTGAAGGCATGGTTTACAGCCCAGATCTTCAAAGACTCGTTCCACCGTCACTTCGTCAAGGAGGTCATACATTACCAGACGAAGACACTGGGAATCCCGTGCGACCAGGTAAAGGTCCTCCTTCTCCTCGACAATGCACCTGCCCACCCGTGCGACAAGGACTTGGTGGCTGAGAATGGCCGGATTAGGTGCAAGTTTCTGCCACCTAATATGACTGCTCTCATCCAACCAATGGACCAAGGAGTGATCGTGGCAACAAAGCGCCTATACTGACGGAAGTTCCGGGACGAGGTGATGGTTGCTCTTGAGGACGAGGATGAGCGCAGGGAGGGACGGGACATGCGAGGCCAGCGGACTTTGAAAAACCTGTGCCACTACAACATCAAGTCTACAATCTACAACTGGGCCAGTGCATGGAAGGAAGTCCCTGTCAGGACTCTAGAAAATGGTTGGTCTCGTCTGCTTCTCGGAACGGATGTGGAGTACGATTTCCTAGGTTTTGATATGGATGACTTCCATGCACGTCTATGTACGCATGGCGACAATGTTGATGTGGACGATGCGCATGAGTGGTTGGATGATGACGAGTGTGATCCTTGGTATCAGACATTGTCTGATATCGAGATCGCATCTTCAGTTGCAGGTGTCAGTACCCAGCTTGAAGATTCCGACAAGGACGGCAACGATGATGCGGACTCCTCTCAGCATGACACTACTCCAGCCATCCCCAAGCTGAGCGAACTCCGGGAACACCTAGAGTTCGTTCTCGACAACCTGGAACACCCGGACTGCGACAGGGAGATGGGGCCCTTAGGACTTGTGGAGGAAGTGCGTGCTTTCAGGCAGGGCATCATCAATCGTCAGAATCGTCATTCCTTGCGTCAATCAACGATTGACAGTTTTTTCAGGCCCGTGACCCCCACTGTGCCCAGCCCTGGCTCCACTCCGTTGCCTCCCCAAGACAGGCCCTCATGCTCCGAGCCACAGCCCAGCACATCAGCCACAGTGGAGTCACCGCTCGACATGAGTTTGCGTCTATCATCAGAGTCGTCTGCAGTGGGTACGCCATCACCATGACCCAGCGACGCACCCCTAGGTCACCTGCTAGTGATACTCTCTGACTCTGACAAACAGCAAAGATCTTCTCCACTAGACGACACGGGAATTTACAGTGTTGTGCAGTGAAAAAAACAGTGAGTTGTGTTAAGGAATTACAGTTGTGAGTGAAAAGACAATTTTTGAACTAAATTCAACATAAATAGACTTGTTTGTTTTTCCTTTAGAAAATGGTTAGAAGAGTGGGAAAAGTTAAAGTGCAGAGTGCAACACTTAGTAAGTTACAATGGAGCATAAGTTAGACAAGAGTGCGCACTGTGAAGAGAACGGACTTCTGAGTGCGATTGACTAAGTTCAGTGCAAGACTTCATGAACAGTGTACTGGAAGTGTTTCAGGAAATCCTTCCTACTGTCAGAGTCCGATAGGAGGCGGTTATTCATCAAGATGGCCATGGACTTGCTGTAAGTAGCCAGAATGTTTCATACTGTACTTTTTTCCGTACTATACTTACCTCAAACACCTCATTTCACTCTTTAATGTCCTTTATTGGTGTGAATAGGGTGTTAGGAGCTATGCATGTGCAGTAGAAAGGTGTTTTTCTGAGTTAGGCTAGGTTAGGGTCCATAAGTACCAGTCCAGGAGCCAGTAACCAGAATGTTGAATATTGTATGAACTTACCTCAAAAACCTCATTCTATGCTTCTTTTGCATTTATTTCAGTCTTTTATGTCCCTTATTGGTGTGATTTGGGTCTTAAATAGGTGCTATGCATGTCCAGAGGGAGTTATATAGGTGTTTCTCTGAGTTAGGGTCCATAAGTACAAGTCCATAAGCTGAGGCCCAATATCCGGACAGGACCACTATCCGGACCTGCCTATGGCTCTATTACGTCGGATATTGGAGGGATTACTGTATACATATACACTCAATCCTCGTAAATCGCATGTTTATAAATCACGGATTTGTAAATCATGGTTAAGTGGCTGTCAGACTGCCACCACCCTTAAATCGTTGTTAAGTCGTGAAAATCACGGATCTAGGTACCGAACTGGGCCTTTTCCGAGGAGAATCGTAAACCACAGCATTCAGTTTGAAAATCGCGACCCAACAACCAATCACCACCCATCCCTGGCGGCAAGTGTGCATACTAATGCCGAAAAGTTAATGAGAAACATCAGGAACTCATCACCCACTATTTTCCCCAGGTAAGGACAGAAGCTGAGCCTGAACCACAGCCTGGCCCTTAACACGTTGAGGATGTGGATGACGTAGCATCTGTCATCTCTGAGGGAGACTTTGAGGGCTTCCTGAGGGAGGCAGAGGAGCTGGAGAAGGAAGAACAGCATGAGGGGTTCTAAGTTCTTCCCAACACCACCCCACTCCATTCACTTAAGCAATATCATCATAGGATTAAGGTGAGATCCCTTAACATTGCTTATTTCTATTAAATACATGCACTGAATATTCCTAAATTTGTAGGTTTGTGTTTGATGGTGCCTAGATAGGTGTAGGTAGTGTGTTGTGGGGGGTGGTTGGCCAAAGTCCAGACCCAAATTCATTTTTCACATAAGAATTATTATTTACAAACTGCGGAATTTGTAAATCGCGGCAGTGATCCAGACCCATATTGCTGCGATTTACGAGGATTGGGTGTATATACTGTATATATGTACATATATATATATATATATATATATATATATATATATATATATATATATATAGGTAAACCCTTAATTCATGCGAACTTTTTTCACACGATTTCGGTTATCCACGAATTTTTTGTACAATAATTAAAACATAAAATTATAGTATTCAAATAAATAATTTTAATATACAAGAGAAATAAATAAAATATAAAAATGCCTACCTGCTGCCCGTGTGCATACAAATATGTGTGTGGGAGGTCGGTCTACCATGCACCACACAGTCAGTTTGAATCCAACGGTCAAACCATGCGTGACTCGCGAATCGTTATTTGTGGCTTATTTTTCTGCCTTCCAGTGATTGCTTGCCTTGTCTGCCAACATGGCGCCTAAGCGTAGTGCTAGTGATGCATGTGGTAACACACCAAAATGGACTTGTAAAGTGATGTTGCTGACAGAGAAAGTTAAAATGTTGGACAAACTTAAGGGAGGAATGTCGGCGACATTCTCCGTTAGGACGATTCCCCGTCATTTATTTACATACCAGTTTATTTAGCAAGTACAGTACACTAGTTTTTTACTTGTATGAGTTATAAAGTCCCCCTGAAAATTAATCATTAAAGCATTAATTAATCAATAATAAGTATATTTATAGAATGACAGGGAATCATCCATGTTTTGATGGTGAATTGACTTCATGGTGAATTGTCTCTGAACCGTGTGTTTGGGGTGAGTCAACTGTTCTTACAATAAAGAAGGCAGAATGTAGCATACGGGAGGCAGTGAGGGCTAGTGCACCAAACTGTGCCAAAGTGTCTCCACCTACGCCTGTTAAGTGGTTCGGAACCGTATGTTTGGGGTGAATGAGTCAACTGTTTGGACAATAAAGAAGGCAGAATGTAGCAGATGGGAGGCAGTGAGGGCTTGTGCACCAGACTGCTGAAGTGTCTCCACCTACGCCTGTGCTTGTCAGGTTTCAGTGTTAAATTTCTTACATTTTTGTTGTTTTTCATACTTTATGCTAGTTTATAAGGTGTACGTAGTGCATAAACAGTATTATTCAGATGTAATATACTTAGCAGACAAGCGTAATTTTGTGCACACAAGGGCAGAAAGTATACGCGAATTTACCACATACGCGAAGGGTCCGGCAACGTAACCCTCGCGTGAATTAAGGGCTTACCTGTATATATATATATATATATATATATATATATATATACTGTATATATATATATTCATTCATTCATTGCCAGACGCCATGTATCCCAGATGGGGTGGCCAAGGGCTTAGAGTTAATTGTTTTATGGGGAGGGGCACTAATCCTCCACCAACCCCACTTGACACGTAGGGATGCCAACAGCATCTGGTGTTCCCAGGCGGTCACCCATCCAAGTACTAACCAGACCCAATGTTGCTATATATATATATATATATATATATATATATACAGCATATATATACTGTATACACACACACAGGTGCTGCCTGTTTCTTCTGTAGCCTTTACCATTCTTTTTCTGTGCCTGCCCTCCTCGCTTCCTATTTCCCCCATCTTTCTGGTCACTTCTTATTGGTTTTCTTTCCATTACAGTGGCTTTACATTGAGTGACAAGCCAAATGGTTTCCTGTAGGCCAAGAAACCATTTACAACGCTAGGTGGTAACCGTACAAACAAACCATACGTGTTCCCTACGTGTCAACAGGTGGGTTGGTGGAGGGTTAATGTCCCTCCACATAAAACAAATAAGGTTATGGGATTATGGGATCTGGCAATAGATGGATAGATAGACAGATATACACAGGCGGCCCTCCACATTTGGGGATTCAACTTTCATGGGTCTCGCAGATTCACGGATTACCCCTCTGTGGAGCCAAAATTCCATTCGTGGACGCTGGCAGGTCATTGTGCGCCGAACCAGGGCAGTACCAAACCACCACGCTCCCCTGTCTCTCCCTCAGTCTGTGTCCTGCCACGGTCGTGGTCACTTTGCTGCCTCTATGCTGTCATGCCAAACCTCCCGTAACTTCTTTATTGTGTCCAATAATTGTGCTCTCACATGTTCAAAGGTAATAAGTGTATTGCTGTGTTATTAGGTGAGTGAATTTGCAATCTACTTGTGCTAACTTTGTCCCAAGTGTGTCATGTTCATCATCATCATAATCATAAGTCATCAGAGTTAGTCTGCCAAAACTTCAGGGACAGTGGTGAGTTAACTCTGAATTTGATGGGTATGGTTGTAAGAAGTTGGGTAAATATGTACCAGATGACTTGCCCACACTCAAGTGGATGTGTGCGAGACGCACTCAGTCGCGGGAGTCTGTGGAAGTCACCAGGTACATATTTTCCCTAACTTAGTACAGCAATAAGAGGTGACATTCAGGTGTTGATAGAGGAAGGCCAAGAGAAGGTGTGGCCTTGTTAGTGAGTCCGAAGTACAGCAGTGTGTGATTGAATGGAAGGAGGTGTCATCGAGACTGATGTGGGTGAAAGTGAAGTTTGAACATGAGTTGTGGGTGTTTGTGAGTGCATATGGGCCTGGTAGTGAAAGGGATGAAGAAGAGAGGGAGTCTTTCTGGAATGATGTTGATGAGTGTCTGCAGAGTTTTGGAGCGAATGTGAATGTGGTAATGATGGGAGATCTGAATGCTAGAGTGGGAAATGTAGCAGTTGAGGTGTAGTTGGTATGCGTGGTGTGCCTGGAAGAAATGAAAATGGGGAACGAATGATAGGGATGTGTGTTGTGCGAGAGATGGTGATCCGAAATACGCTGTTTGAGGAGAAAGATATTTATAAGTATACATGGGTGAGACAGGTGGGTGGAAGGGTTGTGGATAAAGCATTGATAGACTATGTGGTTGTGTCTAGAAATGTAATAGGAAGATTGTTGGATGTAAGAGTTCTGAGAGGGGAGGGTGAAGGTATGTCTGACTACCTGGTGGGGGGAAAGTTAAGAGTAGGTAAGAGATGGGTGAGAGCTAGGAGGGTTAGGTGTGGCAGGGAGGTTTTGAAAGTGAGTTGGATAAAAGAGAGAAAATGATAGAGTATCAGGAGAAATTGAAAGATGAGTGGAACACAGTGAAAGATCAGGAAAATGGCAGTGTGGAGGAGGAATGGCAGTTGTTTAAGAGTGCTGTGGTGGGGCATGCAGAAGAGGAGTGTGGTGTGAGATGTGTGGGTGGCGGTGTAAGAAAAGGAAGTGAATGGTGGTGCGAGGAAGTATGGCTGTGGCTGAGAAGAGACGTGCATATGAAGTGTGGCTGCAGAGGAAGGATGAGGTGTAATATGTGAGGTATAAGGAAAAGAGGAATAGGGCGAGAAGGGCTGTGCATGATGCTAAAGTGGCAGCAGGTGAGAGGTGGGGTAGGCGGCTGACTGAGAATTTTCAACAGAATAAGAAAATGTTCTGGAAGGAAGTTAAAAGGGTGCAAAAGGGAGAGTCTGGGAAGGAAGAGCGAGTAAAAGCGGAGGATGGAAGGATGTTAATTGAGATGGATGCAGTAAGGAAGAGATGGGCAGTGTATTTTGAAAGATTGTTAAATGTAGAGGAAGAAAGGGTGGCTGAGATTGTGGTGGATGGAACAGTGCAATGAATAAATGTGTTCGGAGAGTTGAATAATTCTTTCATCATGAATGAGGAAGTGGAGAAGGCAGTAAAGGAGATGAAAATAGGGAAAGCTGCAGGTATGGATGGGTGTGCTGTGGAATACCTGAAGGGTGGTGGAGTGACTATTGTTGACTGGTTAGTAAGACTGTTGAATGTGTGCTTTATGAAAGGTATGGTGCCAATTGACTGGGCAAGTGCTTGTGTGGTCCCGTTGTATAAAGGCAAGGGTGATAAGTATGAATGTACTAGCTTTAGGGGTATAAGTCTGTTCAGTGTTGTAGGTAAGGTGTATGGCAGAGTGTTAATTATGAGAGTTAGAAAGGGTACAGAGGGAGTGATTTGTGATGAGCAGTGTGGCTTTAGGGAGGGGATGCGTGGATCAGGTATTTGCTATGAGACAAGCGTGTGAAAAGTATTTAGTGAAAGGCAAGGATGTGTTTTGGGCATTCAAGGATTTAGAGAAGGCATACGATAGAATTGATAGGGAGGCTTTGTGGACTGTTTTAAGATTGTATAGACTTGATGGTAGGTTACTAAAAGGGGTGAAAAGTTTTTATGTAAATAGTAGAGCGTGTGTAAGAGTGGGAAATGCTGTGAGTGATTGGTTTCCTGTGAGAGTGGGGCTGCGACAGGGATGTGTGATGTTGCCTTGGTTGTTTAATATTTATATGGATGGTGTTGTAAGGGAGGTGAATGCAAGAGTTTTAGGTGGAGGTCTGAGTCTGGTGAATGATGATGGTGGAGAGTGGAATCTGAAGCAGCTGCTGTTTGCAGATGATACTGCACTGGTGGCTGATTCAGGAGAGAGATGAGACAGTTGGTAGAGGAGTTTGGAAGGGTGTGTGACAGATGGAAATTGCAAGTAAATGAGAATGAGAGTAAAGTGATGAAGTGTACGAGGTTGGTAGATGGTAGGAGGATGAATATAGTTCTAAATGGTGAGTTGCTTGAGGAGGTAGAGTGTTTTAAATATTTAAGGTCACATGTTGCCGTGAATGGAAGAATAGATGCAGACGTGAAGTTTAGAATGAAATAGGTAAGGTGCTGGGAGGAATGAAAAAAGTGTTTAGATGTTGTTCGCTTAGAATGGATGTAAAGAGAAGGCTGAATGAGGGTGTTGTGATATCGACTGCGTTATATGGGGCTGAAACATGGAATATGGGTGTAGCAGAGAAGAAAAGTTTGAATGTAATGGACATAAGGTGTCTGAGGAGTATGTGCGGAGTGACACAAATGGATCGAGTGCGAAATGTTGAAGAGCGAAGGAGAACTGAAGTTGTTCGGGAAATGGCTGGTCGAGTTGAGCAGAGGGTGTTGCGATGGTTTGGGCATATGGAGAGAATGGATAATGAGAGATTGGTGAAAAAGATAACTAGATCTGATGTGAAAGGTGTAAGGCTGAGAGGGAGACCACGAATAGGATGGATGGACAGTGTGAAGAGAGCGCTGGATGCAAGAGGGATGTCTGTTGAGCAAGGAATAGTGGCTGTGCGTGACAGAAATAAATGGAGAGAAATTGTGAATGAATAAATGATGACGCAGCCCTGAGGGGATATTCTCCCGCATTTGGTTTGATCAGCTAGTCAGGTCAGGTGCGGGTAAGGGGATGGGTCTATTATGATGTGGCAGGGGTAAACCAGCTCTGCTGTCAGGCCCTGCTGCGGATGTCACTGATTGCACTGCGCAGTTGACCCTTGTGCGGTGTGGTGCGGTGAGGATCTGTCCCTTCTCCCCTTTGGGGCTAAGATGCGAATGAATGAGTTTGAATGGATGAGTAAATGGGGAGTGTGTCGTCCTGTCTCGGCTACCTCCCTTTCCTTGGGGGAAGCAGCCTAGGTATATAGATAGTACAGCCATACCCAGCCAAAACTTGTTTGTTATTAATCTTTTGTATACAGTTGGTTTGTTACTATTTGTGATATTTTATGTTGCTTTCAGGTCCCAGATATCGTTTATTAGATACAGCATGTGCACACTTGCTCACAGGGGGTGATTTGAGGCTGTAGAAGCATTACGGGAGGGAACACCAAACATTCGTGGATATTCCACATTTGGTAGGGATCTGTGGCCCCTAACCCCCCTGAATGTGGAGGGCCGTCTGTATATATATTGTTACATAGCCTATGATTTCATCATCCTTTGTGTAATTCTAACGTACAGTGTGCTGCCTGTTTGATCACGAGCGTGTTCTACCTCACTCCCCCCCTTCTACCGTTATAGTACAGTAAGTCGTTCTTTCTGTTGTTCAGAGCGGGATTGTCAACTCTTTGTCCCCATGGCTTCATTTGCGCGTCCCTCTTACAAGTTGTATCAAGCTCTGCCGGCCCCTATATAATGAGCTCAGTCTCTACATTAATTGCCACTTAGATCTACTCCTCATTTTGCTAACATCTCTGTCCTCCCCTGTACAGTTATTATTGTGAGTGCTCAGGAAGTCTCCAACCATCTAGCAGCTGTGTAATTTGAGTATAAGTGTTATTGCATTTTGTTCTTGAACTGTATAGCATAAGTTGTTAATTTGTAGGCCTAGTGAGGTTTTTGTAATTCATGTAAGGTTCTTATTGTTAGCCATTGTTCATAATAGTTTGTATCTGTAATAATTTATCTTGCATTAACTGAGCATTACCCAGTGTATTTTCATTTTATCAGGGCTGACTTAGATAAATTTACTCTTGCTAATTTTGTGTTAATAGAGGCTATTGCAGTTAACCATATATTTAACCTGTTTTTTGCCATTACATTATCCTTATGAGTCCTGAATGTTTTGTTGTTAGTTTGAGCATTAAACTTTAACTTGTAATTTTACCTAACTCTTTTGTTTTGAACCTGGAACTTTACAGGACAGTAGTGATTTTTAGTATTCTCACTTAAAGTGTACATTATCTTTCGCTGTTCCGTAACATAAATTTGGCGACCTCTTGTCAGGATATTCAGGATATTATCATAAGGATATTGCTCGATATTTTGTGACTGTGATTTATTCATGATGTCTACTATTACTACACTTGATGAAGCCAAAGATTTTTTGTCAAATGTGCAAACAGTGTGTGATGTAGAAAACAGAACAAAGAATGAACTTAAGCTTGTTGCTCAACAATTGGGAATTGCTGTTCGCTCTCATCATTCTAAAGATCAAATTGTTGACATGATTAATGAAAGCTTGTTTAATGTAACTCCTCCAAATGAGCAAACGCAGACTGAATTAGCTAAGTTACAGCTAGCCCTGCAGGAGGCTCGTGCGAAGGAAGCTGAATTTCAAGCACGTGCTAAGGAGGCTGAGTTTCAGGCTAAGGAGGCGGAGTCTCATGCTAAGGAGGCTGAGTTTCAGGCTCGTGCTACGGAGGCTGAGGCACAAGTTGAAATTGCTAGGATTCAGGCAGACCATGAGTATTGCATGAAACAAGGTGGAACTGGATCATCTAGCTCTGATGATTTTGATGTGGCTAAAAATGTTAAACTTGTCCCTCCTTTTAATGAATCTGATTTAACAAAGTATTTTCAGTTGTTTGAGAGGGTAGCTACAGGTTTTAATTGGCCCAAAAAGTATTGGCCAGTGCTCCTTCAAACTGTTCTCACCGGTAAAGCTCAAGTAACTTATGCATCTTTGCCTCAGGATCAATCTGATAATTATGATGTAGTTAAGAGCTTGCTTCTTAAGGCCTATGAGCTTGTTCCTGAAGCTTATAGAGTAAAATTTAGGACAACTTACAAGCAAGATAAGCAATCCCATGTTGAGTATGCAAAAATCAAAGAAGATCTGTTAGAGCAGTGGTTAAATTCTAAGAATGTGGATTCTGATTTTGGTAAATTTAAGCAGATGATTTTGCTGGAGGACTTCAAGAGGTGTATTTATAAAGATGTAAGCCTATATCTTGATGAGAAAAGAATAGATAATTTGTCTGATGCTGCAGTTTTAGCTGATGAATATGTTCTCACTCACAAGAGATATTCTAAAGAAAAAGGGAAAGCTGAGAGTAAGTACGTTGCCTCTACTCAGAGTACAGGTGACAGGAAAGAGAATAAAGATGATGTTTCTCAGGAAGTAAATACCAGCTCCACCTCTAGATTTCAGAAAAGTAAATGTACTTATTGTAGTAAGCTTGGTCATACTACGGAGAAATGTTTCAGGAGACAGCGTGATGTGAACAAAAAGGAGTCTTTAAATATTCAGTCAATTGGTCTAGTGTCCACCCTTGAGAGTTCCCAGATTTCTTTAACTGAGTTAACTGAACCTGCTTTGAGGGGTAAATTAAATCCTCATGATGAAGCTCCTCTTTTGAGCAGTAACGTGGGTGACACTCAAGAGTTCATGTGCTAATTTCCTGTCTGATGGTTTTGTCAGTCCTCTGGACAGTAATGACAGGAAATCAGTTAAAATATATCGTGATACAGGTGCTTGCCAATCCCTTATGCTGACCAGTGTTCTAGGCTCTAATGTTAATTTCTCTGATGAAACTGTAATCTTACAAGGTGTAGGGAATAATTACTTCTCTGTCCCTCTGTGCAGAGTGAATTTAGAGTCTGGTTTTGCTAATGGTTCCGTTATGGTTGGGTTGGTTGAGACACTCCCAATGTCAGGTGTAACTTTCTTACTTGGAAATGATATTGGTGGAAGTCAAGTGTTTCCAGCTCCTCAATTGTCTAGTGAGCCAGTGGCTGCGTCCCAGGATTGTGATGTCCCTGATGTGTTCCCTGCATGTGCTGTCACTAGGGCTAAGTCTAAAGTTACTGGTGATTTAGAGGATAATGATGATGATGATGTTATCCTAGCTGACACTTTTCTTGCTAATTTGGACCACTCACCAGATGAGGCAGTACCCCGTAGTGTTGATAATTTGTCTCGTCAAGAGTTGGTTGAGTTGCAGGTTGCTGACCCTGAGTTGAAAGGTCTAGCTAACTCTGCTTGCAGTGAGGAAGAGTCAGCCGGTGCTTCTACTTGTTATTATATAAAGTCAGGAGTACTTATGAGGAAGTGGAGACCCCCAACAGCATCAGCCAACTGTGAATGGGAGGTTGTACATCAAGTTGTCATCCCTCGTGTTTGTAGGCAGGATATCGTTAGAGTGGCTCATGATTCCAGTTTGGCAGGACACCTTGGAGTTAGGAAGACTGTGGCACGCATTTTGAAACACTTCTACTGGCCAGGTATCTTCAGGGATGTTTCCTGGTATTGTAAGTCTTGTCACACCTGTCAAGTTGTGGGGAAGTGTAATCAGACCGAAAAGGTTGCACCTCTAGTTCCCATTCCTCCTTTTGAGGTGCCTTTCACCCATGTGTTGGTGGATATTGTGGGCCCTCTTCCTAAGACTTCTTCAGGATTTTCTTATGTGTTGACCCTGATTGATATGGCTACTCGTTATCCTGAAGCCATTCCACTTAGAAATATCTCAGCAAAGAACGTGGTTAAGGAAATGCTAGGGTTCTTCACAAAGTTTGGTCTGCCCAAGGAGGTACAGTCAGACCGGGGAAGTAATTTCATGTCAAATGTTTTCAAGCAGTCTCTGAAAGAGTTGGGCATCACCCAGATCACGTCTTCAGCTTACCATCCCCAGACCCAAGGAGCGTTAGAGAGATATCATCAAACACTCAAATCGATGCTCAAGAAATACTGTTTGGAACATCAGAAAGACTGGGATAAAGGTCTTCCATTCGTTGTGTTTGCCGCAAGAGAATCTCCAAATGAATCACTGGGCTTCTCACCTTTTGAACTACTGTTTGGCCATGAAGTAAGAGGACCCCTTAAGTTACTCAAGGAATGCTGGCTGTCGGAGGAAGATGATGTCAACCTGCTGGAGTATGTGATGAAGTTCAAAGAACGGCTGTCCACTGCTTTACAGCTGGTGAGAGAGAATTTAGGAGCTGCTCAGGAGAAGATGAAAACTTGGTATGATAAGAAGTCCAGGTTACGCCATTTTCAGCCAGGAGATCATGTTTTGATTCTGCTACCGGTTCATGGGCAACCTCTTCAAGCCAAGTTTAGTGGTCCTTATTTCGTGGAGAAGAAACTCAGTGATGTCAACTATGTCATCGCCACACCAGATCGTAGAAAGAACAAGCAACTTTGTCACATCAACATGCTAAAGTTATATCACAGGCGGGACGAAAATAATCCAGTCTGCACTGTAGCTGTTCCACCCGAGTCTGCAAGTGAAGCTCTCCCATGCAGCATGAGCCTGAGTGATAGTTTGGGGAAGAATCCTGATATCATGAATGATCTCCAGACTAAGCTTTCTCATCTACCTCCCGAGGAAAGGCAGGAGTTTTCGGCATTACTGCAGGAGTACCCGCAAGTGTTCCGTGCCACTCCAGGAAGAACCACTGTGTTGATGCATGATGTCGATGTTGGAGACACAAAGCCAATTAAATTGTCTCCTTACTGTGTGAACCCAGTGAAAGTTCCTCTCATCCAGAAGGAGCTTGGCTACCTGTTGGACCACAAGATGATTGAGCCCTGTCAGACCGAGTGGAGTTCTCCTGTCACTCTAGTCCCTAAGCCAGGTGGGTCACAGCGGCTTTGCATCAACTACAGACGTGTTAATCAGATACACTTACCCTCTCCCTCGCGTGGAAGATTGCACAGACAAGATCGGAAAGGCTAGGTACATAAGTAAGTTTGATTTGTTAAAGGGATACTGGCAAGTACCTATGACTGAACGTACTAGGGAGATCTCATGTTTTGTAACACTAGGAAAGACTTTTGCATGTTCTGTAATGCCATATGGTATGAAGAATGCACCAGCCACATTTCAGTAACTCATGAATGTTGTAACAGAGGGTTTGGCAGGGTGTGTTGTTTATATTGATGATGTATTAATCTTCAGTGACAACTGGAAAGATCACCTATGCCATGTCAGTAAATTTCTTGAGCGTTTAGTTCAGGCTAATCTTGTAGCTAATTTATCAAAGTGTGAGTTTGGTCAAGCTAAAGTTCAGTACCTTGGGTACGTAATTGGTGATGGACATGTTGCACCACAAGCAGCTAAGGTTCAGGTTATAAGTGATCTTCCCAGACCTAAAAGTAGGAAAGAGCTACAAAGATTTTTGGGAATGGTAGGTTATTACCGGAGATTTGTTCTTAACTTTTCAATTCTTGTATCACCACTTACAGACCTACTGAAAAAGGGAGTTAAATTTGTCTGGACCGATAACTGTGAATCCTCTTTCAACAAACTGAAAGCTATCCTATTAAGTCAGCCAGTGCTCGCTGCTCCAAATTTTGCTAAGCCTTTTAAGGTGGCTGTTGATGCAAGTGATACAGGAGCTGGGGCTGTTTTGCTGCAAGAGGATGATCAGGGTATTGAACACCCTGTATCTTATTACAGTAAAAAGTTCACTCCACCTCAAAAGAACTACTCAACTATTGAGAAAGAGCTTTTGGCCTTGATTTTGGGTTTACAGCATTTTTCATTTTATTTTTGTTCTGGTTTTGACCCCATAGTCATTTATACCGATCATAACCCACTGAAATTCCTTAGTAAGTTTAAAGATAAAAATCAGAGATTGACAAGATGGAGTCTACTTCTTCAGGAGTATTCATTAGACATACAACATGTCAAGGGGAAAGAAAATGTTATTGCAGATTGCTTATCTAGACTTTAGACAGATTGTTTTAGAGTAATAAGAAATTTCCTTTGTAAATTTCTTTTTTCTTTGTGGGGAGGTGTTACATAGCCTATGATTTCATCATCCTTTGTGTAATTCTAACGTACAGTGTGCTGCCTGTTTGATTACGAGCATGCTCTACCTCACTCCCCCCCTTCTACCGTTAAAGTACAGTAAGTCGTTCTTTCTGTTGTTCAGAGCGGGATTGTCAACTCTTTGTCCCCATGGCTTCATTTGCGCGTCCCTCTTACAAGTTGTATCAAGCTCTGCCGGCCCCTATATAATGAGCTCAGTCTCTACGTTAATTGCCACTTAGATCTACTCCTCATTTTGCTCACATCTCTGTCCTCCCCTGTACAGTTATTATTGTGAGTGCTCAGGAAGTCTCCAACCATCTAGCAGCTGTGTAATTTGAGTATAAGTGTTATTGCATTTTGTTCTTGAACTGTATAGCATAAGTTGTTAATTTGTAGGCCTAGTGAGGTTTTTGCAATTCATGTAAGGTTCTTATTGTTAGCCATTGTTCATAATAGTTTGTATCTGTAATAATATATCTTGCATTAACTGAACATTACCCAGTGTATTTTCATTTTATCAGGGCTGACTTAGATAAATTTACTCTTGCTAATTTCGTGTTAATAGAGGCTATTGCAGTTAACCATGTATTTAACCTGTTTTTTGCCATTACATTATCCTTATGAGTCCTGAATGTTTTGTTGTTAGTTTGAGCATTAAACTTTAACTTGTAATTTTACCTAACTCTTTTGTTTTGAACCTGGAACTTTACAGGACAGTAGTGATTTTTAGTATTCTCACTTAAAGTGTACATTATCTTTCGCTGTTCCGTAACAATATATATATATATATATATATATATATATATATATATATATATATACACAGATAGATGGATAGATATAAGCACACACCTATAATGCAGCTAATCTGTCAGTAACTTCAACTATGTTATGGAATTCCATCCCATGTAATGACTAATGAATGAGCTAAACCCATGTAAGCTCACATATCAAAGAAAAAAAAAAATCAAGATAATGATCACGCCTTTATGGAACTTCTTGACTAACTTGGGTTCCAATACAGAACAACATACAGCATAAATTAATCCTAAACTTATGGCACCTCAGCTACCATGAACCTTTCATACCTGACACTTGTTAGTAAGCTTGGACACCTCCACATCAAGTGCTGCCATCTGGTCTCGGGCATCATTTAGCTCACCACCCAGTTCAGTCAGCCGGAGCTTAATTGTGTTATTCTCAGTCTTTACGGCCTTGTAATCACCCTGCAAGGACTTGTACTCTGTGCGCAGTTTCTCGTTGGCAGAAAAAAGACTACGAAAATCATCCTGGGATCAAGAAAAAAATGTTGATTAATAACACTATGAATATCTATCTATCTATCTCTGAATATGAAACATAAAATTTCTAATACAATAAAATAAGTCCTTTATACTATCACATGAATGACCACTTATTTCCAAAAACAAAACATGACTAAAGTTTATCTCTACACCTATTTTGTTTTTTTCTCAATGAGTTAAAACTTAATACAGGACCATGCAGTATGCATAAGCTCAATTTCGAATGGCTTAGGTGTTGTACAGGGTTATGTATAACAGTTCCTGGGGGAGAATGATAGATAAAATTAACACTTTTCCATTCTAATAATAAGGGGAGACATATGTAGTGAAATCAGGGCACATGCAAAATGAAATACTGCACTAGGTATGCTTATGTGTCTCTGACTGTATATGTTATCAGAATGACCCAACAGCGTATGAACAGGCGCTATCACATGAAGGTCAAAACTACCTGCATTCACCTTAAAAATCAATTATAAAGATAAAGTTTTAATTCTATATGGGACCATATATTGCAGTTCATTTTCTCCTATCATGTCAAGTAAAAAACATTTTTTCCCTTGCTATCCAAAATAATGAAAATAAATAAATAAACCTCCACCCCCTATCAACAATATTGTGATGTTACAGGCTAAACTTACAAATACTGTAACACAGTACAGTACCCTGTATACCATTTTGCATCACTGGATACACCTATAACACTTCCGACTTACATACCTTCTGATATAGCTACCAAGGCAAAAAACAAATGTGACGTGATGTCATGGGTCTTTTTGCTGACCTTTTGTTGTTTACAAGGCTTGGGTACCAGATGTTGCTTTTTGGATAACTTGGGTACATTATTAAAATTCTTTTCAGTAATGCTGAAAACAGTATAATATAGTCTCCATTTAACACAAGGTGTGTTGAATCTCATGCCAAATAAAGCTCACGGCAAAAAGTGATATATTGTATACAGTATTTAAATGTAAAATTGGGGGTTAAGTTCTGGGAACTTTACATTATTTCCAAAAATAAATACCGTCTGCAGCAGCGTCCTTACGTATGATTTCATGGACTGGACACATCAATGCATCCTAACCTACTGTAATGTAACCGACAGGTTCAGCCCTCCACTCCCTTGAGACCCAACAAAATTTTAACCACCAAGGACTGCCAATAAGCCTAACCTTGAAAGCCTCCAATAACAATCAAGTAAAAACCTTCAATCAACCTGTGAAAGTTTGCCAACCAGCATTAAGCATATTTCACTGAGAATGACTTTTGACACATTTAGTCATCCATCCATCATCCAACCCTAAGTTGCCCCATGAGGAGGGCAGGGGCCCGGGGCTAGGCATGTTGGTCCTGATATTTAAGATGAGAGTGACCAGCCTCACTCATCCCTGAGTGGCATTACATAAGCAATAAACTCCAACCACCCCTTGAATATAAACCTACACAGGATCAATCTGATTGGAATCCTTGGTTACCCACTAAACCACCAGGTGCCATAATTTGGTTATATGGTTACCACCCATCACAGTACATGGTTTCCTGGTGTACAGGAAACCATTTGGCTTGTTACTCAGTGTTGAATGACCCATAGGCAGAAGGAAGAGGAAAGAATGAAGGAAAGGAAGACAAAAAAAACTAACTGCACAAGGTGAAACATCCTGGAGAGTGGTCAAAACTCTTGGATCTGATCACCTCCCAATTATCATCACTAACAAAACTAGAATCACCCTAGCTGGCCACAGACACTAATTATAAGAGAGCCAACTGGGAGGCCTTCACAACTGAAACAAAACATTTTGAAACATTAAACAGTACACCCAACACAAACATAAACACCGCTGTGCACGCTTTCAACACAATTATACAAAATGCAGACAAAAGACACATCCCTAGTGGCAACAGAAAGAGACACAACCCCAACTTCACACCAGAAATTCAGGGCCTCATCAGTCAACGGGACACACTTCGACACTCCTCAACACCCCATACATAAGACACCGTACAACAAATACAAGAACTCAACACTCAAATAAACAATAAAATATCAGAACAGCAAACACTTAACAGGAATAATTATCTTCAAACACTTGACCACAAACAAACACCAGCAAACTCTACAAAACGCTGAACAGCATCACACTCTTCAACAGCAACAGTACACAATCACATGCAGCCATAACAAGAAGAGACACCATACCTTCAAACAAACAACAAGCAAACTCTCTCATCAATCACTTCCACATGTCAGCCATCTAAACCCCCATCACGACGACCGACGTATCATCCGACGTAAAAGACAGTTCCCCACACACCCAGACTATGCACCTTTCACTTACAACCAGATGAAGCACATCATCAGCAACCCTAAGCACTCATCTGCCTGTGGACCAGACAACATAAGCAACATTCACCTTAAACACCTTGGACCACAAGGCATACAAGCACTCACCAAAATATCAAACTACAGCTACTCACACAACACAATACCCAACATCTGGAAGCATGGCACTATCATCACTATCCCCAAACCCAACAAAGACCCCATGTTACCTTCCTCACATCGCCCAATCACACTTCCCTGCACCCCGTCTAAAGTCACTGAACGACTGGTACTACAACTAGTAACACCTCACACCCCCCTAGCCCAATCACAACATGGCTTTAGGCCACTACACTCCACAAACACTCTTCTTACAGACCTTACACAGAGTTTTTGATGGCATAAATTCAGTTAGGCCACCACACAGAACACTCTTAGTCACACTAGACATTAGCAAAGCTTTTGATGCCATCCCCTGCCACAACCTCACAAACAAACTACTGAACACAAACATGCACAATAACACAAAAAGATGGCTGGCAAACTACTTAACAGGCAGATGTGCACATGTAACATTTGCTGAACAGTCTTTGAACTTCAGAAACTTCACAAGTGGCATTCCCCAAGAATCTGTTTTGTCGCCTACACTCTTTAACCTATACATGCACAACATACCCACACCCCAAACACCACAGATACACATTGCTTCCTACGCAGATGACTTAACATTTACCTCTACATACCAAAATGCAAACACAGCTGCACACATCCTCCAACCTTACCTCAACACACTACAAGAATGGTTCACCATAAACAGGCTCAAAATAGCCCCAGCCAAATCTACAGTGACCCTTCTCACAAACTGGACAGCAGAACACAGTCACATTCCACACCTCACCATAAACAACACTCTCCTACCAGACACACACACACACACACACACACACACAAAATCCTTGGTGTAACATACAATACATCAATGTCCTTTGAACAACACAACACAAACATTAAAAATAAAATAACAACAAGACTCAATGCCTTGAGGTCACTTGCCCATACAACATTTAGACACAACAAAGAAACCACCACCACAGTATACAAACAATATATACGTTCAGTGATGAATTATGCAAGCCCTGCTTGGACTCCTAACCTCACTAAAACACACTACAACACTTTACAGCCCATACAAAACAAGACCCTAAAAATAATCAGAGGCTGCACAGCTACTACACCCACAGACCACCTACATCAAGAAACCAAAGTCCTCAAAGTCAAGGATCACCCAGGCATGAGAGGCACCCAAATTCTTGCTGCAGCCTCCATAAACCCACAACATCCACTACAATACATGGCAGCCCATCCACACACACCAAGGAACATCAAAACAACACCCAGCATACGATATCATACACAAATACTGTCATCTCTTCCCCCCTCAAACCAGCTTCCAGAAGCATATCCATACTCAAATCACTTGCTGCTCCATTCAGTCACTTAAAGACAACACAGCTGCATGCACAGCCTCCTGATATCCACCCTTCTGAATCCTATCTCCCTCATGAGGACAAGGTCCACCTGGTCAGGCTGAGATGTGGGCATCATCCAGCCCTCTTAAGTTACCAGAAGAGGCTGGATGACTCTGTCGCTGATGCCTGTCCAGAATGCAACACTGCACCCCACACTATTAAGCACATTATGGAAGACTGCATTGCGTGCAATCACCTACGCCAACAACACAACATACACTCCTTGAGAGCTCTGTGGGAAAGCCCAGTCTTGGCCATGGCCTTCCTTGGGACTCGGAGCTGTTCGGCCAGACTGCCTACAACGACTACTGCTACTACCACCTGTACTGTTGTTTCCAGATGACGCTGTATTGTTAAGCAAAGGCAAAAGGGAACTGCAAAGCTTAGTGAATGAGCCTGGGACAGTGTGTAAGAAATGAAATCTAAAGGTGAATGTAGGGAAGAGTAAAGTTATGGTCTTCGGGAAAAATGAAGTTACTGAACGTACAGTGAGGTTAGGTGATGAGGAAACGGAAAATGTGAGTGCACTTAAGTAAATGGGTAGTGTGATGAGTAAGGATGGAAGTTTGGGGGATAAAGTGCTTGAAACAGTGCAACAAGGAAGAATGACTGCTAGGTCTTTGAAAGCAGTAATAAGAAATGGGGAAGTAAGCAAGGAAGTAAAGAAGTTGCTGTATGACTATATCATGATACCAACTCTAACGTATGAAAGTGAAGCTTGGACCTTGTTAGAAGGGCATTAATCAAGAGTGACAGCAGTGGAAATGGGTTACCTAAGAGGAGTATGTGGAGTTACATGGTGAGACAGACTGATAAATAAGGAAGTGAAGGAGCACTGTGAATGTGGATATGATAAAAAACATTAGGGGAAATACAATGAGGTGATTTAGCAATGTGGAGAGGGTGGAGAGTGAGAGACTAACAAGCAGAGTGTATGTGGGTGAGGTGAAGGGGGGGAGTGGGAAGGGGAGGCCAAGGATGAGATGGAGGGATGGAATGGAGAGATATATGAGAAAGGGGTGTATGAGCTGGGGGGACAGCAGTGAAATGGATGGGGACAGGGTGACATGGAGGCTATTTGTTTGTGGTCATCCCTTATGGGACTGAGGCGTCTGGCAATAGACAGATAGACAGTGTACCTGCTACTGAAATAAGCACTTCATCTCTGCAACTGACCTTAAATGTCTGCCACAGCTTTGGTTTTAAATTCCTGACTACAAGTAGGTCTAAAAGCAATCCTGATTACCACTGTGTCACCATCACTTCCTGGATGCTGTAATGATTAATGAAAAACAGTCTTAACCCTTAAACCGCGGCCTTGTTTTGCTTGACTTGCGGCTCCCGCGGGCATATTCGCGCTCCGACAGACTCTCTAAAAATATTTGCCAAAAATCAGTTATTAGTCCTAGAATATTAAAATCAGTCCTAGAATATTAAAATCACATATACTTATAGCACATACCTTCAGCTTTCTCCTTGGGTGTTTGTTGAGCCTTCGTCGAGTACCGTAGGACTTGTGGAGACCTCTACTGTTGGGTAACGAAGTCTCCACTTTACACTTCCCGACAACTCGTAATATGATTACCACAGCCTGATGTTAACACTAGAAACACTAATCTATGATTCTCAAATAGTTTGGAATCCATACTCCCCCCCAAAAACACCGTGAAAGCAATAAAAATTACGAGGGCGTATGACCATCCCACTTCCGATCGTTCGCCGCTAGTATTGTCTATTATTCATAAAAAACTCACAGTTTATATTTCTGTTACTATATAACACTTATATATATCTACAGTCTTTATCCATAAGTTTCCTTGAGTAACAGTAGTTTACTGTCACTGTAGGGATTCATTCTTTCAGTAAAATACGTAGCATTCACTTTCTCGTCCTGTATACTAGCATTGAGAGTGGATGTCACTTTCACCTTCACTCTCATAACTCATAGTATTCATACATGCTAGAGTGAAACTTTCACTTTCATTACTCCTAGTATATATACTCGTATTCTTATAATACCACTCATTTACATTTCTATTTATGTTCTCTACTTTATTTACATTATTTACATTTCTATTTTATATACACTGTATTATGCACTGTCACTTGAAGTAACTTATAAAACTATTTTCCACTGTTCACTTATATTTACATTCATTGCTTTCTTACTGTTTACACATTATTTACACTTTATTTACAATTCCACTTGCACTGTTTTACTCAATAAAAAGATCATAGTCACTCTCTATCAATTGTCAGCCCTTTACCTCTTTCCACATGAGGTTTAGTGGGGGGTAAAGGTCACAGGGCCCTTTGCATGGGGCTATAAAGTGGCAGAAGTTAGCAGGAGCAAATCAGACATACTCCCACTTTCAAAGACGACAATGAACTGATAGTGGTGGCCTCCTGCCGCCTGGCTAGGGTAGGTGCAATACTACCAACTTCAGCCATATGAGACCTGCTAATATAGAGCAAAGAAATGATTGGCAGGAAACCAAGACAATACATAATAAATTAGGTAGTTCCAGGTGAATGTAAATATCACTTAGGCTTCTCCCTTCCCTCCTTATATGTATATTTATTACGAAAATAGATTATACGGCATATTTCAAGGGGAAATAAACAGCAAAAATTAGCAAACGAGTGCACGTGAGGTGTTGTCAGGTGATAATTAGCCAATTCCAGGTGTATGGCACTATCACTTACCTTATTTCTTTTTTGTATATATTATTTGGTATAAGAATAGGGCATAGGGCTTATTTCAATGGATGAAATCAGTGGAAAATTCCAGTTAAGATTTACTTAGCGTAGAATACAGTGTGGTGGCCTGCAATAATTAGGTAGTTCCAGGTGAATGTAAATATCACTTAGGCTTCTCCCTTCCTTTCTTATATATATTTTTATTACGAAAATAGATTATACGGCATATTTCAAGGGGAAATTAACAGTGAAAATTAGCGAACGAGTGCATGTGAGGTGTTGTCAGGTGATACTTAGCCAATTCTAGGTGTATGGCACTCTCACTTACCTTATTTCTTTCTTGTATATATTATTTTGTATAAGAATAGGGCATAGCGCTTATTTCAATGGATGAAATCAGTGAAAAATTCCAGGGAAGATTTACTTAGCGTAGCACGGCCGGGCAGGCGAGAGGATAGGGTAATGGAAGGGAGGTAGGGAGGCGAGTCAAGAATGGGGAGAAATGGCTAAATTGTCAACAATGGATGGGAATACAGATGAGATTAGGAGTGCTGACTAGTGTTGGACATTGGCAGTACTGATAGATGATACAAGTCACCACTTCAAAGCCCGGGTGAATTCAAAATAACACAGAATCACAAAAGTATCGCCCCGCGGTATGATCCCTTGCTCCCAAGCGTCACAAAAGTGATGCCCCGCGGTTAAGGGGTTATAATAAAAATTTACAGCTAAACTGTCTACAGGACATCAATCACAAAATATGCACTTTTCAAGTACTTTTTCGTTAACTATGACTCAACTGTCTACATTGGAGGGAGATCTAACTCAGCTTGAAGAAATACTGTACATGGAATAGTACAGAAATGAAGCATACATACAGTACATTGAAAACAAATGACCATGAAACACAATTTATAAGGTTAAACAAAATGGATCCAGATATACTGCACTGCTGACACCACCTACCCCTATTCTGCTTCAATCACAGACTAGGTAACAGTGATGATGCCACATATATATTACAAAACACTGCATTTTGTTCCATCATTAGCATTCACAAAACTAAGAGAACAGCACAGTTTCTCAAATGTACTGGACCTAAAGATTATACTGAATTTCCAAGATGGCAGTATATCTTATACCATGCATACTTTATCTCTGTAGAAACAATAATTACAGAAGCTGCACTAAATCTGTTGCCTTATATTACTTAAATTCTGACTGTGGTATCACCCACCTTAAGCCGTGAGTGTTCCCCACGGAGGTTGGTGAGTGTGGTGGAGTCACACTTCAATTTAGTCATCTCTTCTTCCAGGGCTTCACGTAGTTTCAGAAGCTCGTCCTCACTTGCTGACATGTTACTCTGCCGGTCCTGGAAGTTGGGTAGGGGAAGAGGCAAGGAATATGTAAGTCTGCAATTGAATAAGAGTGGATGAGCAAGCCTGGTGGTCCAGTGGTCTGAGGAATTAGAGGGATGGTCATGTACTCTGTGCATCACTTCAAAAGCTCCAAGAGACTGATGGAGATTCTTTCATCATGTAATGTCACCAAGGATTTAGGTCAGTTGCCAACCCACAAATGTTCTGAACTATGGCAACCTAGCCTTGGGTCCCTACACCTCTCTCAAGAGTTAATTAAATCACTGAGACTTGAATGTTGTTTACATTTTATTCTATCTCCTGACAATCTTACTCAGCTTAAGATATACTTTTTAAACTGGAGAGGTTAAAATCAGCCTTTAAAAAAATTATGATACAAAAGGCCATTCCTAATCTGAATATAATAATCTGGTAGCAGCATAAATAAACTAAAAAGTATACCATATGGATGCAAGGGGTTAAACAATTAAGATGCTCTATCAGTCTGTTGCTCTGATTATGTCACAGTGATCACCACCATTCTAGTCCTATTTTCCACTAACAAATATGGCGAGGTAGGATACAGAAACATGTAGTTTCTGGTGAAATGTTATTTTTGTGCCATTTTATTCAGCATACAGTATTCAGTGGAACCCTATATATCCATACGAGGTACTTTGGTCTGCATCATCTATGACAGTAACTCATATATCTATGAGGCATTCCCCTATTTACTGGAGACATCCCAAAAAGCAATGGGTCCTGCTGAGCAAAGAGTCATAGCAATAACAAAAACAACTTTCACAGACCTATCGAAGGCTTAAAAGTTTAATCTCACCTTCAGTTCTTTGTGCTCTTGTCTGAGTGTCTTGTGTGAAGCCTTGAGATTATTGTGGTCAACAGTGAGGGCATCATACTCCTTTGTCAACTGCTGGTGCAATCTCTGTAGAGCCTCATGGTCATCAACCAGTTGGCTAAGTCGACTTCCTCTCTCTTCACATGACCGGCGTGCCTGTTTAAAGGGGTTGTTTTAGAAAACTGGAATATAAAGTTACAGTATATGTATGCTGTAGAAATTAAACAAATTTTTATTCTAAGCTGTACTGTACAGTACTGTAAAACATGATTAATGGTCCTTTTTAGTTTGGTATAATTATAATATATTCAACTGCCAGTTTTAACTGAAGTCAATTAAGGTTACAATAATATGATAAATAAAGCAGTAAAATTAATCTTGACAAACTTGGAAAAAAAAGACAAGTGCATGACAACAGGCAGGGGAGAATGTTTCATATGGATGCTGGACTTTTCCATCAGGATTAATCCTATCATACAAAGTCCACTGGGATTTCCTTCACGCCTTTTCCCAGTCATTACAATTACTGATATGATTAATCATAATCATGTGTTCTATGGATTAAAATTATGATGCCCAGTTGTTTGTTGTCAGTTAATATTACTGCAGTACATAGTTCTCTGGTGGCGCGGGCATCGGTGATTGGTGGAGTCCAATGATTAGGAAGGAGCTAGGTGCTGCACCGTGCCCATTTTCCACCACGAAGGTCCTGGGATTCGGCATTTCTGATCAAAGGGACACAAGGAGTTGGGGTCTGACCCCAGGAGAGAACAGGTGTTCAGAACAAAGTCAAGAGAGCTATCAGATGTGGTTTAAGTGGGTTAGTCTGGGGGTGCCTTAATTCCATAATGACAGCTTGGTGGGGTCTGGGGGTTGCCACTCTGCCTCTCCTTGCTTTATTCTCTCTGTCTCTTCCATTCTCCATTCAGGACAGGAGTTCAGCTTCTATTACACCTCCCAACCTGAGAAAGAGTTTTGACAGAGGAGAAACTCATCTGCTATGAAAGGCTAGGCAGATAATCCGCCATTGGGTTATCAGCTCCTTTTACGTGCCTAATGTTAAGGGAATACTCCCCTAAGAATAGAGCGCATCTAGTAAGATGCTGGTTCTTGTGCATCAAGCTGGCTAAGAACTTAAGGGGATGGTGATCAGTATACACTTGCAAAGGGGGTGATCCTGGACAAACACAGACAGCAAAATATAATTCTAAGACAAGAGCTAACAGTTCTTTCTCTGTAGTGGAGTACTGTATTTAGACTAAGTAGGGGAGAGAACTCTGCTAAAGTAAGATACTGGCATTTCTATTTCTTAGTCACTGTCTTGCAATAACACTGCACCAGCTGCAGTACCACTACCAACTACAGCTAATTTAGATGGCTTATCAAAGCTGGGAGACTGTAGTACTGGTTTGTATGACAACACAGATTTAGCTTTGAGAAAGGCTTCTTTGCAATTTTAATCCCAATTAAATTTTGTGTGTTTCTTCAAAAGATCTGTGAAGGAAGCTACTAAAGCAGAGAAGTTTACTATGAATCTCCGATAATATCCTATCACACCCAAAAATCCATGGAGTTCTCTCTTATTCTTTGGATGGGGGGATCTGGCAATAGCTGTGACCTTAGACTCAGGAGGACTAACTTTTCGATGGTGTACTTGATAGCCCAAATACTCCACTCGAGCCTTTACAAAGTACACTTACTCAGATTCAAGACTAAGTTTGCATCAGGGAACTTCTGCAATAAGCTCTCTAAATGTTGTAGGTGTTCAGGCCAAGAGGTGCTAAATACAATGATGTCATCTATGTGTCACAGGGGCATTCTTAATGCCACAGGGCATAACCATACACTTGTATGTCCTACCTCTGACAGGAAAAGCTGAGATTTCTTGTGCTCTAGGTGAGAGAGGGACTTGCTAAAAACCTTTCATTACGTCAATCTTGGAGATGAACTGTGTATTACCTATAGCATCCACAGTGTCATCAACAAGAGGAAGGAGGTAGATGTCTGCTTTTGTGAGGGCATTCACCTTCTTGTAATCTATGCATAGCCTATGTGACCCATCGGGCTGAGGGACAAGGACAACCGGAGAAGACCAGGGACTTTGGGAAGGCTTGATCAGGCCTTGATTCAGCACACTGTCAACCTCCGCCTGGAGCATGGACTGCTTCCGGGGGTTGACATAGTATGGCAGCTGCTTTACAGGGCATGCGTCTCCCACACTGATGTCATGGATTGCCATCTTCGTTCGACCTGGATTGTCACTGAAGACGTCTGGATACCTACTGTACTAAGGAGAGCAATAACACATTCGCAATGCTCTGCTGAGAGATGGAAGAGCTGGCTGGACAAGGTAGCCCAAACCTGTGGGTTATCTCTCCAGCTTGATGTCTCAATGGATGTCCAGTGGCATTGCTCGTCATCTGTCTCACTGTCTGTCTCGCTCGTTGACATCACACATGCGGCACCTGGTGCATCCTCATCTCTGCAGTGGTATTCCTTTACCATTTTGACATGGCAAAACCTGCAGGGTTTTCTCCGATCTACGGTCAGAATGACATTTAACCTTTCTATTCCATAAGGGCCTGAGAAACTCATTTGCAATGGATGACCTGCTACTGGCAATAACAGCAATACTGTATCTCCTGGCTGGAACTACCTACTTACAGGTTTGTGAGAAGTCATACCACTTCTTCATTCAGGTATGAGAAGACTCCAGATTCTCTCGTGCTAGCTCTGTGCATCTTAGTAGCTTCTCCTTGGACTTTAAAACATACTCTAAGAGATTAACTTGAGGGGCATCCTGGATGCACTCTTCTTTCACTAACTTATGGGGACCCCTCACCTCATGACCAAAAATAAATTCAAAGGAGGAGTAACCTATTGACTCGCTCGGTGTTTCTCTCGCCGTGAACAACAAGAAAGGTAAAAACTGATGCCAGTCTTTTTCCTGCACTGACTTTCTCAATATTGCTTAAAGAGCTTGGTGATATCTCTCTAGGGTTCCCTGACTATGGGGGTGATATGTGGTTGAAGTGATCTGGGAGATACTTAATTCTTCCACAGTTTGGGGCAGTGGACTTTCTGACCACTACTTGGTGGTGGCCAGAATCGAGATCCAAGTATGATGGAGAAATAGAAGAAGGGAAGGACAGGAGGAAGGAGTAGTTGCAAGGAGAGTGGAAAGGTTACATGAGGATGAGAAAAAGGCAGAATATAAGAGAGAAGTGGAGGAATGACTGGGTAAATATGAATTGGAGCAGATGGGGGACGTGGAAGGTGTGTGCAAGATATTCACAGAAGAAATATGTGCAACATGTGATGTGGTGTGTGGGGTGAAGAGAAGATGGAAGGGGGTGCAAGGAACAGCATGGTGGAATGAAGAGGTGAGACAGGCTGTGGCACAAAAGAAGAAAGCATACAATGAATGGATGAGAAATAGGGGCGTGGAAGAAGTTGAGAGACGGAAGAGAGAGTTATATGTAGAAAGGAAGAGAAAGGGGAAAAGATTAATAAGAGAGAGTAAGAAGTGAGTGGATGAGGAATTTGGAAGGAATTTGAGAGTAAAGTGGAGGGAATGTAAGAAAATGTTCTGGAAAGAGGTGAAGAGAGTAAGACTGGGTGGCAGTGAAGTTAGTAGGGGAGTGAAAGATAAAAATGGTAGATTACCAGTGGAGAAGGGAGAAAAAGTGAGCAGATGGAGAGAACACTTTAAGGAATTGTTGAACATAGAGAATGGAAGTAATGCGAGAATAAGTGGCTGGGGAATGGCTGGGAGAAGGAGGGAGGTGAGAAGACAGGAAGAAATCAGTAGGATAGAAGTTGTGGAAGCAATGAAGAAACTCAAACTGGGGAAAGCCCCAGGAATTGATGGAGTGTGTGGTGAAATGCTGAAGCATGGGGGAGAGATAGCACTAGAATGGATGTGGATGATGTGCAGATTAGCTTGGGAGGAAGGTAGAGTCCCGGAGGATTGGAAGTCAGGTATAATTATTCCCTTGTACTAAGGAAAAGGGGAAAAAGAAGTGTGTGGTAATCACAGGGGCATTTGTCTTCTACGTGTAATAGGAAAAGTGTATGGTAGGATACTTATTGACAGAGTTAGGGAAATAACAGAGGAATTGGTTGGAGAAGAACAGGGAGGCTTTAGGAGGGGAAAAGGTTGTGTAAATCAGATATTCATTCTTAGATCTTTAGTGGAAAAGTTTCTAGAGAAGGGAAAAGCACATGACAGGGTGGATAGACAAGGATTGTGGAAAGTATTAAGAATATATGGAGTAGATGGGAAGTTGTTGAATGCTGTGAAGAGTATGTATGATGGAGCTAAGGCTGCAGTGCATGTGGATGGTGAACTGAGTGAATTTTTCTTTTTGAAGGTTGGGTTGAAACAGGGATGTGTCATGTCTCCATGGCTGTTCAATCTGTACATGGATGGGGTAATAAAAGAGATACAAGGTAGGACAGTGGATGTTGGTGTGGCCCTAGTGAGAGAGGGTAGTGTTTGGAAACTCCCTGTACTGTTGTTTGCACATGATACTGTGTTGTTAAGTGAAGACGAAGGGGAGCTGCAGGGCTTGGTGGATGAGTTTGGGAGAGTGTGTAAGAAACGGAATCTAAAGGTGAATATAGGGAAGAGTAAAGTGATGGTCTTTGAGAGAAAGGAAGTCAGTAAATGTACAGTGAGGTTGGATGGTGAGGAAATGGAAAATGTGAGTATGTTTAAGTACTTGAGGAGTGTAATGAGTAAGGATGGAAGTTTGGAGGATGAAGTGCTTGAAAGGGTACAACAAGGAAGAAAGGTTGCTGGTTCCTTGAAAGCAGTGATAAGAAACAGGGAAGTGAGCATGGAAGTGAAAAAGTTACTACATGAGAGTATTGTGATACCAACTCTAACGTATGGAAGTGAAGCTTGGACGTTGTTGGAAGGAAACAAGTCAAGAGTGAAAGCAGTGGAAATTAGTTATTTAAGAGGAGCCTGTGGAGTCACATGGAGTGACAGGCTGACAAATGAGGACATAAAGAAGCATTGTGGTGTGGATGTGGATGTGATAGGCAGCGTTGGAAAGAAGACACTGAGGTGGTTTGGCCATGTGGAGAGGACGGAGAGTGAGAGACTGGCAAGAAGAGTGTATGTGAGTGAGGTGGAGGCCGATGATGAGATGGAGGGGGGGAGAGGGAGGGGGAGGCCGATGATGAGATGAAGGGATGGAGTGGAGAGGTATATGAGAAAGGGGGAAGTGAGTTGGGAGCAGGGCAGTGAAATGGTGGGGGACAGGGTGACGTGGAGGCGATTTGTTTGTGGCCACCCTGTACGGGTTTAAGGCATCTGGCAATAGATAGATAGATAGACTGTTTGAATAGCTTGGAAGTGAAGCTGCTACCTTGGTCTGTCTGTACTTTCTTTGGGAGACCAAAGCGAGTAAAAAAAAAATTAGCATCTCCCGTATCACTGCCTTAACTGTGGGGTGTCTAAAAGGGATGGCCTCAACATATCAAGTGGACATGTCAATGAACGTTAGGATGTATAGGTGACCTGACAGGGTTTTTGGCAGAGGGCCAACAATATCAATGTGAACTCTAGTAAAGGGTGCCTCGAACATTAGCAAAGGTACTAAAGGAGCAGCAGAGATCGGCTTCTTGTTTTTACTTACTAGCTGGCAGGTATGGCAATAACGGGAGACATCACTTTGTATCCCAGGCCAATATAAATGTCGCCACACTCGAGAGAGTGTTTTCCTCACTTCCAGATGTCCTGCCAATGTGGAATCATGGGCTAATGAGAGGATTTGCTAACAATATGCCTTCAGTACCATCACCTGATGTACATTCTCCCATTCCTGATCATGCGCCACTTGAGGAGAACACCATCTTCTCATCAAGATCCCATTGTTGGTGACATAATAACTTGATAATTCCTTGTCACATTTTCCCACTTCCTACAACTTCAAGGATAGGTGCTAACTCAGGTTCGGCTCACTGTAGCTCAGCTAACTGCAAGCTCGAATCTATTACAACGGTATCGTGTTCTGCGCCAAGGAGTCCTGCAAGAAAGGCATCTGCTAAACCAACATTCTCTCCACTACTTTCAGTGCCTATTTCTACATTACTGTCATCCCCACTGATGATTCGACTCTGGTCATCAGGGTTCACATGGCCAGTCTCCATAGCTATCACAGACCTAGTTACAGTGCATGAAGGGAACACAGTATCACAATCAGGCACTAATTCTGGTGCCATATCATAACTTGGAAGGTACGTGGACAAGCAGGAAATAACACTCACCTGTCCTACAGCTAAATCGTTACCCATAAGAAATGTGACCCCCTTCATTGGAAGTTGTTCAACTATTCCCACACGGACTGTTCTACTAACTAGGGGAAACTTTAACTTCACCTCCACAAGAGGGGCGCTAATACAGTACTGGCATCAATTCCTCGAAGGACCACATATTCGGTAGAGACTGACTCTGGCACTAGTTCTTTCAACACTAGAGACTGGGAAGCTCCTGTATCTCTCAGAATGGTTACCACTTTTTCCTCGGTGCCCAACACAAAGACTATGCCTTTTGACAAGAAGGGGGCATATCCATCAGAGGAGTCACTTTGCTTACTACATTTGGGAGGAGGACATTCCAAGCAACTACTGCTACTACTATTATTTGTTTCGTTTTTAAAGGCTCCAACATGCTTGCATGTGTCAGCCTTGGTCACCTAATGGCGGCTCTCCACGCTGCACGATCCATTGCAGCCTCCCTGTTCAGTCCCTTAACCCTAAGGTCACACTTAATGACCTCGTCCCATGTCTTTCTCGGTCTACCCCTCATAACCCCACCCTCAATATTAACACTTCTCACCTTCCTCACCCAATTATCATCCCCCATCCTCTCCACATGTCCAAACCACCTCAATCTACCTCTCCTCATCACAACACCAATACACTCCAGTCCCATCCTACCTCTCAACTCTTCCATTGTAAACCCAGCACCTCCAGGCCTTGGACACAGGGACGCACTGCACAACCACCTAATCATTGTCATTTCTGTACGTCTGAGCCGGCGAATGTCTTCCTCCTTCACTGCCCAGGTCTCACTGCCATACAGCATTACATTCCTAACACATGCTGCATACAAAGACCCCTTAGCACGTAGGGAGAGCCCTCTCAATGTCAGGAGAGGCAAGAGCTCCCTGAACTTCTTCCAACCACTTCTCACCCTAGCCACAGAGCTAGCTCCAGCCCCACCTCCAGCACGCACACAACATGTCTCCCAAATAACAAAACTCTTCCACACACTCAAGAGATTCACCAGCAAGTTCAATCCTTTCACGTCTGACAATCTCCACCTGCTCACCCCGGCACGCCGTACACATAAAATCAGCATTATCTCACAGTCTACCTCTGATACCACTACATCTCTTATGCACCCATTTATCACACACACCGCACAAGATGGAATTACTTCCCACGCCCTTGTGGCAAACTGCACATGGCCACTCTCCCTCGTCTTTGACAGTACCGCCACCAACCCTAGATATCATCACTTTTGTTTTATCTGCATTTACCCTTAAACCCTTTTGCCCCATACCATCTCTCCACTTCCTAAACCTTTCCTCCGCCTCCCTTTCATTCTCTGCAATCAACACCAAATCATCAGCATACAACAACTCCCACGGGAGTCCGTTTCTAAAGTCACGTGAAAGGGCTTCAAGTACCATGATAAACAACATGGGACTCAAGACTGACCCCTGATGCACACCAACATTCACGGAAAACTCATCACTCAAATCTCCATTCACTCTCACCTGAGTGTGAGCACCCACATACATGGCCATAACCACCCTAACCAGCCACTCCTCCAAGCCAAGCTTTCTCATTGCCCACTTCACCACCTCTCTAGGGACTCTGTCAAAGGCCTTTTCCAAATCAACAAAAACAAAATAAAGATCCCTTCTCCTACCAATATATTTTTCCTGAAGCTGTCGAACAATGAATATGGCATCAGTGGTCCCCTTACCTGGCATAAACCCAAACTGCATCTCATCAATATTCACTCTTTCTCTAATCATACCTTCTAAAACTGTCTCCATTACCTTCATTATCTGATCTAAAAGCTTTATACCTCTATAATTTCCTCTTTCCAGGGCATCACCCTTCCCTTTATACACATTTACAATTACACTCTTCAGCCAATCATCTGGGACAACACACTCATAAATAATCCTATTTATCAGGTCAGTGACTAAACTCACCCCTATATCGCCTGAGGCCCTCAACATTTCGGCAGTCAACCCAGACACACCTGCTGCCTTCCCCACCCTCAACCTGCCTATTGCCTCACTCACAGTAGCAGTATCAATCAAAGGCCAAGGGCCAGACACTGGATCTGCTGGCTCCAAACCTTCCCTGTCCCAGTCAAACTCCTCATTCAACAACCGGTTATAATGCTCTCTCCATGCATCTTTAATATCCTCACTGTTCACCACTACCCTTCCCTCATCATTCTTCACACACTGCTCACCTATGATAACCCGATTATCCCTCTTCACCTGACCTGCCACCCTAAATATATTTTTCCTTTCCCCATGATTTAGGTTATCAAGTAATTGTCTCTGTGACTCAGACTTTGCCCTGTATACCTCTCTCCTAGCCCTACGCTTGGCAGCCAAATATTCCTCTTTGCTACCACCCTTCTTCCATTCCCGGAAAAGCCTTCTTTTCTCAATTGCAGCTTCTACACCCTCATCCCACCACCAAGTTACTTTATGTCTTGGTGGTCCTCTTGTCCAGCCGCATGTTACATCAGTAACTCTCAAGAAATTGTTCTTGAGGGCTCTGTACTGTTCATTAACGCCTCTGTCTACAGCTCCCTGTTCAGCCACCACTCTCCTCAACTCGCTATAGAAGGCATCCCTTACTACTTGGTTTTTCAGCTTCCATATTTTCCTCCTAGGTACATAAGTCCTCTTTTTCATCACTTGTTCTTTAAGCACCATATCACAAATCAATAGTTTGTGCTGCTGCACACACTCCTCACTTCCTATAACTTTAACATCCCTCACTAACCTCCTATCGGCCCTCCTAACCAGAAAATAATCTATCTGACTGCTATTTCCCCCAGACTCATACGTAATTAACCTACTGTCTCTTTTCCTAAAATATGTGTTGCACACAATCATGTCCGTTGCCTCCCCAAACTCGAGTATCCTTTCCCCTTCTGCATTCCTTAGACCATATACACATCCCCCATGCACTCCTTCATAACCTTGTGCTGCTTCACCTACATGACCATTTAAGTCCCCTCCCAAAATCACTATCTCATCATCCCGCATACCACCCACTACACGTATTAAATCATCCCAAAATCTATCTTTCTCTGATTCATCCAATCCTGCCTGTGGAGCATATGCCGATATAATCACAGCTATCTTTCTTCCCAACAGAATTTTCACTACCAATATCCTATCGCTTACTCTCAAAACATTCATAACATATTCCACCCATTTCTCCGCAACCATCACACCAACACCTCCATATCCGTCTGTCCCCCCCTGCCAAAACAACTTATAGCAACAGTCCTTCCCAACAATCTTTCTGGCTGATCCACCCCTGTACCGGACTTCCTGCAAACATGCCACATCCACCCACCTCCTACTGAATGCCTCAACAACTTCCCCTGCTCTTCCCCTCAAACTTCCCACATTCCATGAACCTACCCTCATCCCCATGGGTGATTTACTGTCCTCAGGCTTGCTTTGAAACCTTTTTTGTTTTGTCATCTTCAGTATTAATAAATGGGGACAGACACAGCACAGGTCTCACTCACTGCACAATCCCAGGTCCAGGCAATGGATCTGGGACCCCTAGCCCACCAGCTTACCAGTGGCTGTGGTAGTGGCCTCGGGGCACCCTGCCAGGACAGCTGCAGGGACACCCTCCAAGCGCGTCTTGGCACTGCAACTATCCCGCCATTATACACCCACTGATAGGGCAGCCTCCTGGGGCACTACTCCCAGGTTCGGGCCCCTCTCTATTGGGCGGAAGCGGCAGCTTGGGAACCGCAATGCCCTGTACCCTCTAGCACAGGCCCGAGCCCCATCTCGCCCTGGACCCATGATCTATGCCGGTGGAACCCCCGTCACGCCTCCCCCAAGAAGTCCGCCACTAAGTAGCGGGGGCAAAGTTTTCTGGCCACATGCCCTTGCTGGCGCCAACCCCTGTAACGTAGTGGGATACGTTGTGTGAAATGTAAAGTGCATGTGGTGTAGTGCATAGATAATTAGAAGAAATGTTTGGGAGAGTATGCTGGTCTACTCTCCATGTTACTGTCACACTGAAAAGGTCAGCAAAGGGGGATGGTTAGATAGCTAGTGAAACAGGAGCTCCAGCTCTCCCTATCACCAGCATTCCCATTCCCCTCGGGAGTACTACCCTGTTCGGCCCGTGCTACGGCCTCCTCAAAGTTAAATGACACTTCCATCATGTCACTCATAGCAGCATGACACACAGGTTTAGCTGGAGCCTCAGCACCTACAAGCTCTTTGCTAGTCTCCTCAGTTACTTCAGCTACGTTACACGTTACAATGGGAGGTTGTTTCCTCAATGTGACAATGTGGGTCTTCAAGTTTACACAGCCCACTGGCTTAACTTTGGGTCTTTCCCATGCTTCTTCCAATACAACGCTTCCAAGCGGCCTAACCTGCAATAACTGCACACTTGGACACTTCTCGCTGACCCTCTTGCAATGTTATTTCCCAAGGACTTATCCAGCCTACTAAATGTGGCATTAGGAGACTTAACACTTGCATCCTTTTCTGTTGCCTTTAACTTACAAGAAGAGGAGTTGACAAATGTGGATCTATCTACTCTCCGATCTCTTACAAAATTCTGTGCCTCATGACTATGCTTGTGTAGCAAAGAGAAATTATATGCAGTGACTGCCGCTTCAAAAAGAGTGCAAATGTCCTGCTCTATCAACTGGGTAGTGACATCTCTCTCAATCTATCTATCTATCTATAGCCCGACGCCCTAATCCCGCAAAGGGTGGCCGCAGACAAAACGCCTCCAAGTCACTGTCACCCACCATTTGACTCCCCTCCCCCCAACTCAACCCCCCCTCCCTCATATACCTCTCAACTCCATCCCTCCACCTCATCCTCGGTATACCCCTCCCTCTCCCTCCCTCCACCTCACCCACATACACCCTCTTAGTCAGTCTTTCACTCTCCATCCTCTCCACATGTCCAAACCACCTCAGTGTATTTCTCCTAATCTTTTCAACCACATCCACATCTACCCCACAACGTTCCTTCACTTCTTCATTCGTCAACCTGTCCCTCCATGTCACTCCACATGCTCCTCTCAAGTAACTCAATTCCACTGCTCTCACTCTTGACTTGTTCCCCTCTTGCAAGGTCCATGCCTCGCTTCCATACGTCAGGGTAGGGATCACAATACCATCATGCAGAGACTTCTTAACTTCCATACTCACCTCCCTATTTCTCATCACTGCTTTCAGTGTGTTGGCATCTCTCTCAATGCTGTTAAAAAATTGTCCTATAATCTTCATTTCCTTATGGGCTGAGAAATTATCTATGTTCTTGGCATGCAGCCAACTACCAAGCAAATCTGTGATAGTACAGGCATGCTCCACATGATTCTGATCTCTAGTTTTAGGGGTGGTCCTGAATGCAGTAGGCCTCTGGGACTAATTCACTGATTCTCAAGATTCAGTTCTTTACTTCCTCATAATTCGAGCACAGTTCTAAAGACAGCCCAGCAAATGCCTCCTGGGCTTTACCAGTCAGTACACTCTGCAGCAATAATACCCAAATTTTTTTTAGCCACCCGAGACTTCCCACTGTCTCCTCAAACATCATAAAATGTTTAGTGACATCGTGTTCGTTAAACTTGGGAATCAACTTGATGTTGTAGTGCACATCAAAACTTACTTTAGTAGGTAGTCTGGACGAGCTTTCAACCTTTCTTAATCTTAGCTCATACTCCATCTCCTGTTGCCTAAATTGAGTTTTTAATTTTAGCTCGTGTAACTGTATTTGGGCTAACTCCAAGGAAACACTGTTATGGGAATCAGGACTAGTACTGTGACTATTATTCAGTTGTTCAGGGCCAGTGGATTCGTCGTGAGTGTCTACGGCTGAATTTTCATGACTAGGGGACATATCCCTGGAATGTTCATTATCTCTAAGCACTGTTTGCAGCACAAGATGCAAGAGTTCTAGTTTTTTACATGAGGGGAATGAGGCACATTTAAATGCTGGGTAAGAAGCCTGAGCTCATGTTTGCTCAACTTAGAAACTGATGAAGGGGAAAGGTTAGAATCTAGGAATGCCTTTGCATCGGTGACGCTGGATAGAGCCATTGTTACGGATTATGGAGGAGTAGCTGGGATTTCCACAGCAGGTGAACAGATATGTATGTACCTTGTATTTCTGCTAACTCTCTATCTGGGGAGAGATCGCAAGGCAAAAAGGACACACCGCTATACAATACCCCGCTATGAGATACCCCGGATTAGCAATGGGGGTAGAAATACCACCCTACCCCGCCTATAGCAGGCCTACCCCCGGTTTTGCGATGGGTCCTGTGAGGTATCATTCGGGGGTGATCGGCTAAAAGTTTGGATCGCCACCGTGAGCCATCGTATCATTATCTCATTACCATCACCTCACCTCACTAGCTTTCCTCCACCCTCCAGGAGACAGGCTTTGAGGAGGATGAGTGAGTGCTAGGTAGCACCATGTCCCCTAGCCTTGGGGGAGATAGAAAAAGATGACGACCAGGACCAGACATGGACTTAAAAGAAGTAAGTGATGAGAGCTGTTTGATAGTTTCTGACCAATTTTTTATGATTTTCAGATTTTATTTGTTGGTTGTGGTGAGTTATTAACAAGTTTTAAGCTTAGGTTACCTTCTTTTAAAGTTGTTAGGCCAATAAGATTGGCTATTCGCTTGTTTCTGGACTCATTTGGGTGGGTTTAGAACTTGGCTGGGGAGGAACCCCAAGGCTCAAAAATGCATCCCTATACTTTACATGTTAACTTTACCCTGCTATGTGATACCTTGCCAAGCAATGGGTTTTTTCTTAACGCATCCCATCATAATACCAGGGTAGCCCTGTATCTTGATTCACCCAATACATGAGTCAACTGAGTAGCACATGTATCCTTGTGAGGTCATCAATTCTGTCACATGCACAAGGTAGGGTGGACTCAAAACAATCACACAATATGGGGGTGGAAGCAAAAGGCACAATAGTTGGTTTTTGTACAAAAATATATTCTTAATCTACCTTAAACATGAGAGCAAAAAGGGGGACAACAGGTTCAAAATGCAAATTATCAAAGGGAAGTGTGCAACACAGTGAGTTAATAAAAAGGAAGGAGGATTACATGAACGAATCTGACTGAACACAGGACGCCTCAACACATGAATAACTAGAAGCCTAGAGCTAAGATAGAACTCCAGACACCTTTAGGGCACTAATATACTCACAGTTGCATATCAAGGATGAAGGCAGGACGGAACTTCTTAACTGAGGTCGGACAGTGATTACAGGTAAGGGTGGAAGTCATGTGGGGGCTACTTGTAGTGCGGACCTTAAGGATGAGTTAAGTGTATACAAGACTGTAGTAAATGGGTGTGTAAAAGAGTGTCACCATGATGTGACTGTGTGTGTGTGTGTGTGTGTGTGTGTGTGTGTGTGTGTGTGTGTGTGTGTGTGGTGGGAAGAGAGTGTGTGTGAGAAAAGTCTGCTCTCTGCACCTTTTTATTGAGTCCAGTCTCACCCAAGCAACATGAATAGGAGGAGTTCCCTGGTGGCACCAGCATTGGCGACTGGTGGAGTCCAGGGATTAGGGAGGAGCTAGGCGCTGGACCATGCCCTTTTTCCACCATGAAGGTCCTAGACCACGGCATTTCCGATCAAAGGGGGACAAGGAGTTCGGGTCAGGCCCCAGGAGAGAACAGGTGTTCAGAACAAGGTCAAGATAGCTGTCAGATGCGGCTTAAGTGGGATAGTCTGGGAATGCCTTACTTCCATAATGACAGCTTGGTAGGGTTAATCCTGGGGCCATCACTCTGCCTCTCCTTGCTTTATTCTCTCTGTCTCTGTGTCTCTTCCATTCTCCACTCAGGATGGGTGTTCTGCTTCTGTTACACCATGTAACTCCACATGCTCCTCTCAAAACTCATTTTCACTGCTCTCACTCTTGACTTGTGTCCTTCTAATGAGGTTTAAGCTTCACTTCCATACATTAGAGTTGGTACCACAATTTTATCATGCAGCGACTTTTTATTTCCAAGCTCACTTCCCTATTTTTCATCATTGCTTTCAAGGAACCAACAATCTACAAGTACTTAAAACTGCAACTTCTTTTCAGTACAGTATACCTAAGTCTAGCAGGTGCAGTACTGTATTGCAAATAGCGTGAAAAGCAGTTGATAATAATGTAGCCAGAGTCTACTCTGGTAAATGGCCACACCCACCTATAACACAACATTTTAAATCCGAGTTTTGACCACTGCACAACAGTTTATGCACTCAAAGATGTTTGTGAGTTGGAAGCAGGGCAGTGAAATGGCAGGGGACAGGGCGACATGGAGGCGATTTGTTTGTGGCCACCCTGTACGGGATTGAGGCGTCTGGCAATAGACAGATAGATAGACAGAAATATATCTGACCTTGTCCTTCTCTGCATCCATCTGAGTGGCAGCAGACTGGAGAGCCGAGTTCTGTGCTATGAGTGATGCTGACTGACTTTGTAATGTTGTGTTCTCCACCTGTAGCCTCGCATTGTCACCCTGAAGTCGGGCATTATGTTGTGACATTACAGTGTTTTGGTTGGACAGTGATGTCACCTGAAAAATTAGTGATTAAATCATAACAGCTTTACAAATAGCACAGCAGTTACACATCAAAGTCATATGCAAATTAACATCTCTAATACTGTTGTTATTCAGCCACGTCAAATACAAGAAAAGGCAACATCAACCAAGTCTTCATATCAACATAACTGTATGAGTGGCTTCAACATGAAATTATGGTTACAAGTTCTGTATTCATATCATCTAAGCATAATACACTGCTAAAATAACAAGTATTATCTTATACATCTACACCATTGAGGATGAAAAAGAAGTTGTGTGAGGAAAGGGATAACAGTACAAGTAAAAGGAATGGAAGAATGATATGGGGAGAATCAACATTGGTGGGGAATCCAAAAGTGTTTTGGTGGACTGGTAGGGCTGTAGTACATTGTGTGGACATAGAAAACTGTAAAATGGCACGCACATCTGAAACCACAGATTGGAAAGGGTCATGAGCATACTTCAGCATGCAGCAAACCAAGTGTAGGAAAAAAAAAAAAAAAAAAAAAAACTTACTGCACAGCCAAACACCCATTTTTCCTCCAACCGGCAGTCACAAAGGCAAGTCACAAGGTGTCTTACTAGAGAAGTCAAACACCTGCTTGCCCTCTTCACAGCTTATCCTTTACAAGAGTAGGTGCATCCAAGGTGTTTCTTGAATGAGTTGAGCTAAGTCCAAGGAACGTTTGGCTACTTAAGCTGATAGGCTAACTCATCCTGATTGTGCAAAATTTGTTTTTTCACTTCCAACTGACTTTTCAGAACCTTAAGGAAGGAGATCAACCTCCACAATGCTGATGTACACAAGTAGCCTACAGCTGAGATGTTGCCTACAGCTGAAGTGCTGAATCCACCTGACACAACTACAGGTACTAGTTAAGGAGAGAGGTAATGTAAATTCATTGTATTTATTCTGCCTAAAGTTTCATAAACACTCATGAGGAGCAAGAGGCAAGTTGAAACCATATAAGTTACCAACTTATAATTATGTTCAACACCCTGGGCATTACTTGACTCTTAAATCATGGATTTCATACATTTGGGAGAGGTGAGCTGTGGGACAACTAGTAAGATGCTTTCATGACCAACTGATCAAGGAAATATGCATCTTTTGATGTGGGAAAAAAAAAAAAAAATAGTAACTTTCAGCCAACTGTCTAGCATCTTAAGAAAGGATGCCAGTGCTGAAGGAATGGGCAAACCCTTCCCAGATTCTTCCTATTATCCCCAGTGTCATGGGATTTGTGTTTGGCAATGACTGCCCAACTGGGGATGTTGTCACTGTGCACAGCTTGAGGGATGCTCTCCATGCTCTTGCTCTGAAAATGTAAATCCTCCTCCACATGCTGTACTTTCTCAAGCATTCAGTCAGCAGAATAACACATTGATATAGCATATAAAAGAGTACTGGGAGATGAAATAACAATACAAGGCTATGTGATTTCATGCAAGCCCTAGAAAAGTTCCCCCTTATTTTTACAGTAGGTGGGGATGCTCACCATCCACTCACTCGATGTAGTGCTGCTTTGGGGGTCTACCTTTTCTTGTCTTCCTTCCTTCCCTTTCTGTATTTCTTTCCTTCATCCATTCCTCTTCCTTCTGCCTACAGGTGACTTTACACTCCCTCTTCTGTCTTTCTTTCTTTCATTCTTTCCTCTTCCTTCTGACTATGGGTGACTCTACACTGAGTGACAAGCCAAATGGTTTCCTGTACACCAGGAAATCATTTACTACACTGGGAGGTAACTTTATAACCAAATTAGGACATCTAGTGGTTTAATGGGTAATTAAGGAGCTCCAACCAGACTGAGCCTGTGTAGGTTTATATTTAAGGGGTGTTTGGGGTTTATTACTCATGTAATGCCACTCAGGGATAAGTGAGGCTGTTCACTCTCATCTTGGATGTCAGGACCAATGTGCCTAGCCCTGGGTCCCTATGCTCCTCATGGTGCAATATAGGATTGGATAATGGATGGACGGATGGATGAACCATCATTACTGAACAAAAACTGCCGGCCTGGTTGAATGGTCACATCATACGGCAATGTTGCAATGCAGCACCACGTAACTTCTCACTTTATGATACACTCCAAAATAAACCAGTATCTGCTCCATGGCAAGACTGACAAATAAATCCCAAGGAACACATTTCAACCAGAGCAACTTTAATGGTAAATGACTGCACTTTGTTTTGTGAAATTGGACCATAATCTATGTGTCAGCCACTCTCACTAGTCACTTTAGTTAGGTTCCCAGGACCATGGGTGACATCTTGTTTTCAGCCCTCATATTACAAAGAATGCTCCCTCCCTGGTAGTTACTGTGAGGTTGAGGCAGATTTAAAATGTTCTTGAGGCAGATTTAAAATGTTCTGACTTGGCAAGAGGCATGAGAAGATCAGTGGCTCATTATGACAGGTGGTATTGAACTGTCTTTTTGTATCCAGTTCTGTATATCATTATGGAAAACTGGATGGGGAAGCATTTCTTTTTTTCTGACAAGTGATCGATGGAGAAGGTGAAGATATGAGTGAGAGTGGCCAGGACAAAGGTAATCTAACCTTGGTGACTGCTGTGAAAAGTAACCACTGTGGGGTACAATCTGCCACCATCAGTGAGTTGAAATTTTAATTGTGAAGGTAGGCCACTAACCACTGTAATGATCTTTTTTTTTTTCCCTTCATCACAAGATGCCAGGAATATGAAAGCAATATGAGCTTATTTTATTCTTGCTAATATTATTATTTGAGAAAACTCTCCAACAACATCCATTTTTACAGGTTCTATTCTCATGGTCCCTCCTCCCAGTATAAGTCCAGCTTATCCCTCCCATTTCTCTGTCTTCCACACCCATTTCTTTACTTCCCTATCACTTTCATTCTTGGAGGTTATTCTGGTATGAACCCTCACTGCAATCAATCCTTCAAAATTAATTTTCACAGGGTATACTTTCTTGCCCTAGCCCCACTGCCCATTAACATTCCAACCCACTCCACACTTTCCTTTGTTAACCATGTCCATTCCTTTATCTCCTACCCTCTTGATGGTTTCATGGCACGATACAAATGGTTGATAAATGTACTTGTTACAGGCAGCAATGGATTTGACAAGAAAAACCTCCTGAACAACAAAGTGAATGTCTGAGAAGACACATCCATACTGAAATAGTATGTTAAAGGGTCTGCTGACATGCTCCAGTGCAAATTGGTTTAAGAGGACATGGGTGGGAATATGTGGTTAAATGACAATGTAGAAGAGAACAGGTTGACAATGACTGAAGTACACTGTATTACAATATAAGTAAATATGACAATATTGTCTGTTAATGGGTAGATGGTACTGTGATTCAACCAAAGCAATGCACCTCACCTGGGACTGAAGTGCACACACCTGCTCCCGATAACTGGCTGTTTGGGATTTAAGCTCAGAAACTTCATTTTCCAAGCTCACTTTCTGCAAAGAATGAAGTAAACACTCAGGTTATTAAGGCAAAACAATGACAAAACATAAAAAGCCACATTAGTATAGGTAGTGATACAACAAAAAGCCAAGGAAATATCTCACAAATATATTTTTAAGTGGACAGTTTATCTAAAATTCCACATATCTGTACAGTACCTGTTTAACTATGGTAATCAAGTTGTACAGAAACACAATTATCTTAAATATTTATCTTTACTTCCAAATACACAGCTGTGTGATTAGAAAAAAATGCCTTAAATATCCAAACGAGGAATACAAATCTTGAAGCACATTTCAGACTCCTACTTATGATTACAGAAGGTAGCAAGGGGAGTTGGGGAGAAAAAATTGTGCCCAAATCTTCCCTGCACACTGTGAAGATAACAACAAGGAAGAAAATGATGTGGGCACAGAATCCCAGTGCTCTCTCAACAGTTACCTAGCAAAGGTGCAGGATGCCACAGACCTAAGTTCTATGCCTCCCTTAGGGCCCAGGCCCAGAAATGCTTGGTGGACTCCTGAGGCTCTCTGGCATATTATAGTGGGCAAGTGCAGGTCATTAAGAAGAAGGTTAAATGTGATAGTTCTGTAAAAGACAATGATGAGGTGAGAGACAGTGAAGAGGATGAATGCAAAATCATGACATGAATGTCAGGTATCAACACTCATGGATAGAGTAAAGATGAAGGAGGCTGCTAACAAATGATGAAAAGCAAAGAAGAAGAATGACTGTGATTAAATACACACAAAGTAATGGACAGCAAAGCGACTGTTAACATGACTGGATTTGGAGGTGTACAGAGAAGGAATGCAGTGCCAGGGAACGTGACACTCGCAGAGGTGAAGAACGCTGTGTAGTGGCTGAAAAATGAGAATGCAGCTGGGGTCGATGAGGTGTATGCAGAGATGATTTAGTGTCATGGACAGAGTGGAATGAAGTGCTTGTTGGATATATTCAAGAGGGCATGGATGAGTGAAACTGTGCAAGAAGAGTGGAAAATGGCAGTGACTGTACCCCTGTATAAAAATAAAGGTAAGCAAAGTGAGTGTAGGAATTAGCGTGACATAAGTCTACTGAGAATGGTAGGGAAGAATTATTATAAAGTAAAAGAGAGGTCAGAAGTCCAAGTGAGCGACAAACAGGATGGCTTTAGAGGTGGCAGAGGATGTGTGGATCAAATATCCGCAATAAGAGAGATAGTGAAGGCACGTGAGATGGACTATAAGATGTTTATGGCATTTATGGATCTGGAAAATGAATAAGACAAAGTAGACAGAAAAGGACTGTGGAAGGTTTTACGCATGTACAGATTAGATGGTAAGCCGCTAAGTGTTGTCAAGAGTGTTTATGATGGTAGTGACGAATCTGTAAGGGTAAATGAGCATCTAAGTGACTGGTTCACAATCAATGTGGGCGTGTGACAAGGTTGTGTAATGTCCCCATGGTTGTTCAACATACAATAAAGTTCTGTAATCCGAATGGCAGGGGACCGAGGGTCTTTCAGACTACTTTTTTTTTTAAATCCAGACTATTGGGAGAGACCCCTGTAAACATTAGAAATGAGTACTCTAACAATCACTAATTTCTGCCTGGGGGTGCGCCCTTCCTACCCCTATATACCCAGGGAAGAGAGGAGGAGAGGACAAAATGAGCTCCACATGCCTCTACCCCAGCCCCCAACCCTCCCCCACACCCCTATCCAACCAACCTCCCTCATTTCCCTACCCAACCAGCCCCCACCCATCATTTTTAACTGGCAGTTACATCTCAAGCTGATTTCATGCTTAACGCTCTTGGTTCCACTATTAATACAAACACAGAACACTATTATATGTAAAATGTTTATAATAAAAGTATCAACACACTGCAGCAAGAAATTAATGCATTATGATGTTGACAGTAAAGCAAAAATTTTATCAATGGCCACCTCAGGACTCATGTGTTGGATGCACTGCTCTGCACACACACACACACACACACACACACACACACACACACACACACACACACACACCGAAACAAACACAGACACACTCAAACACGAAGACAGAAGAAGCACACATGCAAGTGCATGAAGCACCTAACACATGAAGCCTGGGATGGCCATTGTTAGCATGAAGCACCCAACACACGAAGCCTGGGATGGCCATTGTTAGCATGAAGCACCCAACACACGAAGCCTGGGATGGCCATTGTTAGCATGAAGCACCCAACACACGAAGCCTGGGATGGCCATTGTTAATGTTTTTGTTTCACTGTCAACATTATAATGCATTAATTTCTTGCTGCAGCATGTTCACAGTTATATTATATACTTTTACATATCCTAGTGTTTTATGTTTGTGTATTAGTAATATGACTATGAGTGTAAAGTATGGGGTTAGCTTGAGATGTAACTGCCAGTTATGAATGACGAGGGGGGGGTTGGGTTGAGTAGGGGTATGGGAAACGGTTGGAAGCTGGAGTAGAGGCAGGTGGAGTTCGTTTTTTCCCCCCCTCCCATCTTTCTTGGGTATATAGGGGGTAGGAAGGGGATACCCCTGAGCAGAAATTAGTGATCGTGAGTGTACATGATCATTAAATAAACACTTAAAATGAAATGGGTTATTGTTTTACTGACAGGAAATGCACAAATTTTTTTTTCTTTTTTTATGCAAGGAAGAATGAACCAAGGGCCAGGAGCCCTCAAACTGTTCCCTCCAAGAAAGAAAAACAATACAAAAGAGAGCCAAATTCAAGATCCGTTAATTTCGAGATGCCTGGGCACACTGCATTTGAAAGACTGCAGATCATAGGAAGTAGGAAATACTGACAGAGGGAGACAGTTCCAGAGTTGACCTGTTGCATGAATGAAGGACTAGAAGTAACGGTTAACTCTGCATTAGTGAGCTGGACAGAAAAGGGATGAGAGTTTGTTGCTAGATGGGTGCTACGTGCCTGTCTTAGAGGTGGAGGGATGCAAGCAGACAGTTCAGAGTAGCAGTGATCATTGAAGTGGTGATAGAAAAGAGATGAATGGTTGCAGGCAGGTACATCCAAGTCCAAGAGCAAGTCCAGGCCAGATAAATCCTTAGATAAAGCCCAGAAAAATATGAAAAAAGCCCAGAATATTTTGAAAAATTTTGCCTTGCAAAATTCAGAGTACAGTATTGGGATTTTTGGATTATTGGTCGTCAGATTGGAGGACCTTTACTGTATATATGGATGGGGTGATAAGAGAAGTAAAAACATGAGTAATGAAGAGAAGGATGGCACTGGTAATGAATGGTGATGGATGGAATATCCCAAATTTATTGTATGCTGATGATGGGTGTTACTTGCAAATACCCGACATAGGAGCTTGGCAGACTAGTGCGCGCTTTGTAGATGTCTATGAGCACCATGCTCTGAGAGTAAATGCTGAAAAGAGTACAGTGATGGTTCCTGAGAGTGAAGGTGACTCCCAGTGTGATGTTGCAGTGAATGGAGAGTGCCTGGAATTGGTGAGAGAGGTCAAATATCTGAGTACAGATAGAAAAGAGAGGAAAATGTGCAAAAGGAGTGGAAAGCAGAGTGACACAAGGAAGAAATGTAGCTGGTGCTCTGAAAGTCTTGATAAAAAACAGAGGCTTGAGTGCTACAGTTGCATGATGCCTACATGAAGGAGTGTTAGTGTCAACTTTAACATATGGATATGAGACTATAGTGTAGCATGAAAATGAAAAGCCAAGAGTTAAAGCAATGGAGATGGGACTGCTAAGGAATGTATGTGGAGTACAGAGAGTGGATAGAATACGGAATAATGTGATTTGTGAAAGATACATAGTGAGGAAATCTGTGGACACCAGGGTCGAAGAGAGTGTAATGAGATGGTTTGGTCACATGGAGAGGATGGATGACAATACAGCAATGAAAAAGGTATATCTGCATGAATCTGAAGGAGGGAGGAGGTGAGGTAGGCCAAGAAGAAGGTGGAGGAATATGGTGGATGTGTGTGTGAGGAAGAGAGGTATGGAAGTTGATGAGGCTACGGGACTGACAAGAGACCGAGCTGGCCGGATGAATTTTGTGCAGAGAAGCACATAACTAGGGATTTGGCACCCCTTTCTAATGTGACAGCATTCGGACTGACTCTATCAGATAGGTATATGTAAAGCTACAGAACGTGATGAAATTTTTTAGCCTATCTGATGGAGCCAGGATTCAGTGGGCTTGAATGATGAGCGAATGGAAGCGTGGCCCATTGAACTGGGCAAACTTAGGCTGTCTGGACACTGCTACTTCTCAACTTGCTGTAGGGTGGGAAAGGAGGTCCGAATGATGATGATGATGATGATGATGATAATACATATGCCAAGTTTAAGCTTCTGATAAGAAACTGGTTTTTATTATTGTACAGTATATAAATTTTGTGATAAGAGATGTGTGAGACAGAAGGATTTATATATGTACCAGTATGTACACTACTGGAGCAACTAGGTTGTACATGCCTAACAAGGCCACGTAGCACTACTATACACAGTCAAACCAAGTTTTAAGTCCTTAAGGGCAACTGGTCTGCATAGTCAAGGAACACCATTTTCTGCACTGAACACTCTCCCCCACCTGATGTTTGATGCACGGGTATAGGTAAGTAAGGTTTTTGGAGTGTAGGGTAAGAACTGCATGTGCAAACTGTGTCAGAATGGCTGTGTGCTTCTGAGAGGGGGCCTGTATATGTCATCAAGTGAATGTCTACAGGGTGTGTTAAATGTGAGAACACATAAATGAAAATACTATACAGTACTACAGTACAGTCACCCCTTGCTTAAGGCAGCTGCCCAAATCTGGGCAGTTATCAATTAAATCAAAACCATGTTAATCAGGTAGTGAAAAACCAACATATAAGCCTACCTGTTACTGACCATTTGGCTAAAATCATACTTTCTTTTATATCTCCACCAAAATTACCCTAAACACTGCCCTTAAGGGCATATTTGAAGGAGATTAAAGTAGCTAATGCCTGAATGCAAAGACACCTGAACATTTCTCAACAGTCATATACTGAGTATACAACTATATCAGATCTGTTCTGGTTTTCTAACCTGCCACAACATACTGATAATTTTGATCTAATTCTCTTTTCAATTTCTCCTGCTTCCCATACTCTCCTCTGAACCTGTAACCTGCCTCATCTATCACTCTGTTTCATGATATGCTTTACCTCCTCTCCATTCCTGTAGAGGCTTTCTCTGAGCTTGGCTACTTCCCGAGATACATCCTCACTCAGGCTGGCATCCTCTTCCTGGTGCCGCTGTCGCAGACTCTCCAACTCACTCCTCACCTACACCAAGGGTTTATTTATATTCTTGATATGGATTAATTGCTTGGGTTACAAATACTACTGAAATTATTATTATTATTATTATTATCATTATCTCCACCAAGGAGGTTATGTTTTCACCCCTGTCCATTTGTTTGTTTTGGTTGGTTGGTTTGTGTGCAATATTACACAAAAACTACTGGACGGATTTCCATGAAACTTGCAGAAGAATGGGCCTTGGCCCAGAATTGACTTAATTAAATTTTGGTGTGGATCCGGATAAAGGTCCGGATCCACAAATTTTTCTTCATTTTCTTTAACATTGTGAGCCAGAGCGTTTTTCGACATTTTCGTAAATTTTTCAGTGAATATTGCAAGGATCTTCATGTAAAAAATCAGGCACATTTAGGATGTTGGTATCTATGAATGTGTACAGTTTGGCATGGGTGTTACAACTAATAAGGTTATGAGTCTGATTAGACTTGATTGAATTAAATGGAACAGCATGTTGGGCTTTGGTGGAGGTATGTGCTCTACTGAGTACCATTCTAGTTATTGTTATTATTATTATTATTATTATTATTATAACTGGGGGTGCTCACAATCCATTCACTTGATGTAGTGCTGCTCTCAGGTGCCTGCCCTTTCCTCTCATCCTTCCTTCTTTCCTTACTTCCTCTTCTGTCTATCTTTCTTTCATTCTTTCCTCTCCTTTGTGTCTACAATGACTACACTGAGTGACAACCAAATGGTTTCCTGTACACCATCTATTATGCTGGGCAGTAAACATTTAATCAAATTTTGGCACTGGGAGTTTAGCGGGTAATTAAGGCGCTATAATCGGATTGAGCCCATGCAGGTTTATATCCAAGGAGTGGCTGGGGTTTAATGCTCACGTAATGCCACTCAGGGATGAGTGAGGCTGGTCACTCTCATCTCAAATGTCAGGACAAACTTGCCTAGCCCTGGGGTCCTTCATTCCCCATGGGGCAACACTGGATTAGATGGTGAAAGAATCAATGAAAAATTATTATTATTACAGTATTATTATTATTATTATTATCATCATTATCATCATCACCATACGAGTACTCTAAAAATGAATTAGTATTACTAAATTTTTTATAACATTGGCTAATTATAAAATATATAATCTCTGCAATACTGTAATATGAACTACCAGCTGAGACTAATACTCTCTGAGAAAATGAATGGCAAGTGTTCAAATATAATGAATTACTATTAAGAATATGTAGTACTGTACATGACAGCTATTATGAATACTGTACTCTGCATTCTTCACAAGTAACTCTTTCTTTGGCTAATGCCTGGATTATGCATAAAATACATATACTCTGCATATACATACTGTATGTATACATACGTACATACATATAGATAGATAGATAGATAGATATATAGACAGATAGATGATGGGATAGATAGATAACTAGATAGATATATATATATATATATATATATATATATATATATATATATATATATATACATATACATATATATATATATATATATATATATATATACATATACAAACATATATATATATATATATATATATATATATATACACTCAATCCTTGTAAATCGTGGCAATTTGGGTCTGGACCACTGCCGTGATTTACAAATTCTGCAGTTTATAAATAATAACTCTTATGTGAAAAATGAATTTGGGTCTGGACTTCGGCCAACCACCCCCCACAGCACCCTACCTACACCTATCTAGGCACCATCAAACACAAACATACAAATTTAGGAATATTCAGTGCATGTATTTAATAGAAATAAGCGATGTTAAGGGATCTCACTTTAATCCAATGATGATATTGCTTAAGTGAATGGAGTGCAGTGGTGTTGGGAAGAACTTAGAACCTCTCAGCATGAGGTGGGGGTGCTCCCTCATGCTGTTCTCCCTTCTCCAGCTCCTCTGCCTCCCTCAGGAAGCCCTCAAAGTCTGCCTCAGAGATGACAGATGCTACGTCATCCACGTCCTCAGTGTGTGAAGGGCCAGGCTGTGGTTCAGGCTCAGCTTAGAGCGCTTGTCGGGAAGGTTCGGGAGGGGCCATGGAAGGTAGGAGGCGGGGGGGAAGGTGCACAAAAAAAGGCAGGTAGCTCTCGTACTCCACATCGATGGTCTGTAATGTGCAGACTGGTGGGAAGAACAACAACGTGGTGGCATTAGTATGCACACTTGTCACAAGGGATGCGTGGTGATTGGTTGTTGGGTCGCAATTATCAATTTGAATGCCGCGGTTTACGATTCTCCCCGAAAAGGCCCACTTGGGTGCCTAGGTCTGCAATTTTCGTGACTTAACAGTGATTTAAGGGTGCCGGCAGTCTGACAGCCACTTAGCCGTGATTTATGAATCCGTGATTATATGAACACGCGATTTACGAGGATTGACTGTATATAGATATAGATATATATATATATATATAAATATATATATATATATATTATATATATATATATATATATATATATATATATATATATATATATATATATATATATATATATATATATATATATATATATATTGGTGGTAAGTGGGGGCGCTCACCATCCACTCACTCAGTGTAGTGCTGCTCTCGGGTGTCTGCCCTGTCCTCTCCTTCATCCTTCTTTCCTTCCATTTCCTTCTATATTTCCTTCATTCTTACATCATCCTTCTGCCTACGGGTGACTTTACACTCCCTCTTCTGTCTTTCATTCCTTCATTCTTTCCTCTTCCTTCTGCCTATGGGTGACTCTACACTGAGTGACAAGCCAAATAGTTTCCTGTACACCAGGAAACTATTTACTATGCTGGGTGGTAACCATATGAACAAATTTTGGCGCCTGGTGGTTTAGTGGGTAATTATTGTGCTCCAATTGGATTGAGCCGATGAAGGTTTATATCCAAGGGGTGGTTGGGGTTTATTGCTCACGTAATGCCACTCAGGAATGAGTGAGGTTGATCACTCTCATCTTAAATGTCAGGACCAACTGCCTAGCCCCGGCCTCCTACGCTCCTCATGGGGCTACGTAGGATTGGATGATGGATGGATGGATGGATATATATATATATATATATATATATATATATATATATATATATATATACACACACACACACACACACACACACACACACACACACAGGCAGTCCCCAACTTTTGATAATAATTAGTTCTCAAAGGTCTTTCGTAAGTCGTTTTTTTTCGTAGGTCCATCTCTCATTCTTATACTGTACTCTCTCTCTCTCCAAACCAACCTTAATCCCATAATTACTAAGGACACAAAGTTCATTCCCTTTACCTCATCTCCTTTATACTCCATACCTACTTCTGTGCCATCCTCTCTCTCTCTCTCTCTCTCTCTCTCTCTCTCTCTCTCTCTCTCTCTCTCCTCTGCAACCCAACCCTAATTCCATAATTACCAAGGCCACAAAGTTCTTTCCCTCTGCCCCATCCCCCTTCTACACCATACCTACTTCTGTGCCATCCTCTCTCTCTCTCCTCTGCAACTCAACCCTAATCCCATAATTACCAAGGCCACAAAGTTCTTTCCCTCTGCCCCATCACCTTTCTACACCATACCTACTTCTGTGCTATCTTTTTTTTTCTCTCTCTCTCTCCAACCCAACCCTAATCCTATAAATACTGAGGTCACAAAGTTCTTTCTCTCTACCCCATCCCCCTTCTACACCATACCTACTTCTGTGCTATCCTCTCTCTCTCTCTCCAACTGAACCCTAATCCCATAATTACTGAGGTCAAAATGTTCTTTCCCTCTACCCGATCCCCTTTTTTACACCATACCTCCATCTGTGCTATCCTCTCTCACTCTCTCTCTCTCCTCTCCAACCAAACCCTAATCCCCAAATTACAGAGGTCACAAAGTTCTTTCTCTCTACCCCATCCTCTTTCTACACCATACCTATGGTCTTTCTAAAATACTGAAATTGTTTGGGCGCTGTCCCTCACGGGAATTCCCCGGCCTGCGATGCTGCCAAACATTGTACTGGGCAAATTATTGGATCAGAGACAAAGTGCAAGGGACAATCCTCACTCCCAGCTCACCACCTCTCGCTTTCTCTCTCTCTCTCTGCATATAAAATCTACATTATATGTAGACTTCTATCTATCTATCTACTGCCAGATGCCTTAATCCCATAAGGGGTGGCCACAAACAAATCGCCTCCATGTCACCCTGTCCCCGCCATTTCATTGCCCTACTCCCAGCTCGCACCCCCCTCTCTCACATACCTCCCCACTCCATCCCTTGATCTCATCCTTGGCCTTCCCCTCCCTCTCTCCCCCTCCACTTCACTCACATACACTCTCCTTGGCAGGCTCTCACTCTCCATCCTCTCCACATGGTCAAACAACCTCAATGTATTTCTCCTAACGCTTCCTATCACATCCACATCCACACCACAACACTCCGTCTCTTCCTCATATGTCAGTCTATCTCTCCATGTGACTCCACACGCTTCTCTCAAATAACTCATCTCCACTGCTCTCACTCTTGACTTGTGTCCCTCCAACAATGTCCAAGCTTCACTTCCATATGTTAGAGTTGGTATCACAATACTGTCATGTAATAACTTTTTCACTTCCAAGCTCACTTTCCTGTTTCTTATCACTGCCTTCAAGGAACCAGCAACTTTCCTTCCATGTTGTACCTTTTCAAGCACTTCACCCCCCAAACTTCCATCCTTACTCATCACAATACCCAAGAACTTAAATGTACTCACATTTTCCATTTCCTCACCATCCAATCTCACTGTACATTCACTGACTTTACCTCTCTCGAAGACCATAATTTTACTCTTCCCAACATTCACCTTTAGATTCTGCCCCTTACACACTCTCCCAAACTCATCCACCATGCCTTGCAGCTCCCCTTCGTTTTCACTTAACAACACAGTATCGTCTGCAAACAGCAGTACAGGGAGTTTCCAAAAACTGCCCTCTCTCATTTGGGCCACCCCAGCATCCACTGCCCTACTTTGTATATCTTTTATAACCCCATCCATATACAGATTGAATAACCATGGAGACATGACACAACCCTGTTTCAACCCAACCTTCAAACAGAAAAACTCACTCAGTTCACTGTCCAAACGCACTGCAGCCTTAGCACCCTCATACATACTCTTCACAGCATTCAACAACATCTCATCTACTCTATATATTCTTAATATTTTCCACAATCCTTGTCTATCCACCCTGTCATATGCTTTCTCCAAATCCATGAAGGCTGCATACAACTTCTTTCCCTTCTCTAGAAACTTTTCCACTAAAGATCTAAGAATGAATATCTGATCTACACAACCTCTTCCCTTCCTGAAGCCTCCCTGTTCTTCTCCAACTAATTCCTCTGTTATTTCCATAACTCTGTCAATAAGTATATATATATATATATATATATAATATAAATTACTCTTGATTACATAATATGTTAAGAGCTGACCTCCATTAACTGCTGCCTGAGCTCCTTGTTTCTGGTGACAGACTCGGTGAGGCGAGATTCCAGTGAGGCAATTTTCTCCTCCCGCACTTCTACACTTCGTTTCAGTGTCTCTTCCAGCATAGACTCCAGAGCTTTGTAGCGGCTGTAGCAGCAAGCAATGATGAGCGGATCAGCCTTAAAATTTGCTTCCTAAGTCTATAATACAGTACTGTAACAATACCCAAAAAGATCAAGCTACAGTAGAAATATATAATGATTGGACAACAATTTTCCCTAAGATGTGATCTAACATCTTAAAAAAAATAAAACTATTGTACTTTCATGATCTCCCTGTTTTATCTAAAAATAAGTCACAGCTTGCTCAAGTTATAATATGAACCCACTGTGGACCTTGAAACAGTTTACTGATGTTCATTGAAAGAGAAGTCTTAACATTATCAAAAGCATGTTTTGACAACAGATATTAAAAAATAAGTAACATAGCAAATAAGTGGACATATAAATAAAGACACACATAAGACTGTACTACTGTATAATAGCTGTAAACATGGCTTCTTTTTCAATTATACTTTAACAACATGCAAAATATCCAGTCAAGCACAGGGTGAGGTGTATAATGTAGAAGCAAGAGTAGTTTACAACAGCTTCATTCTATATTGTATTCATTTCTTATATTCAGTAAATTGATAACTACAAAAGCAGTGAAACATACAGTGCTTCTGATTTATTTAAAAGAGTAAAGGAGAGTAGCATGGGGATACACAGTGAAACCTTACAGCCTGATATACTATACTGACAACTTCACCGCCTGTGGACTGTACCTGTTTAATTTCTTTGTACTGCTTACAATTCTTGATATATGAATGCTGAAACCATAAACAATGCTCAGTCTATCAGTCTTGTTCACAGCAAAAGACAAACAAACAAATATTAGTAATAATCACCATGATTCTAAATCCAAATCCCACTAATAAATAGGGTTGGTAGGATCCACAACAGAGAGTACAAAAGCATAAATGTATGAGAACTATCCACAAAATGCCCAGTGAAAACTATCCATACATTCATTCAATATTTAAGCTTGACACCTACAGGATAGAGTAATTCTGTTTACTGGAAAAAAAAAAAAAAAAAAAAAATCTTACCACATGCATCTCCATACATGCTTCATCCATCTACAGTATTTCCATCCTTTGTCAATTTTTCAGTTTTCTCAACTTTAATACCCCACTTCCAAATCCAGTCATCATCATGGCCTTCCACATCTTCTCCCACTTCCAAAATATCTTATAATATACCTATTAACTGCCTATGTTCAAGTAGAGCGCTTACAAGCTATATAACTTGAGCCACGCACTGATCAGGTCCATCATAACAGGACTAATCGCCTAAGAATAATTACACTGTAGAAACTCTTTGGACAGGCAAGGTAAAAGGAATAATCTTTTCTGTTGCATAGTGGTACGATGGAGTAAATCCTATAATGTATCACGAGTGTATTTTGTTTGCATTCAGGCACTTTATGGTTATATGCCCAAGGTACATGTAGTCTTGTAAACTAATGATTTATGGGTTTGACTGTTTTCGTAAGAGGCTGCTTTCTGCTGCTCAGTTCTGAGAAGTATTTTGTGAAGTATTTTATCCTGTGATACAACTGGCAGACCCCAATTCTGCACTCACCAAGGCATATGATGTCTGGATAATTTTTCTGTAAAGCATTTGGATACTCATGCTTTTGGGCCTCCCCAAATACATTTTAAAATTTTTATCTGTAACCTAAAGTATCTGCCTACACCTGTGTAGAAGTGGGGCCTTACCTTTTTCTAGCTTTGATATCCATTCATCCAGTCTAAGGACCAGTGATTTCAACTCCGCAAGCTACCCCATAATTTTTTTTCTTCTTAAGGTTTACCTTAGTGCCCTGAGCTACTTAATGTTTTGTGTGTGTGTGTGTGTGTAAACTACTAGCCATAGACAATTACCCACTTTTTACTGTATTTTGCTAGATTTTCCAATAAAGCATTTATTGAGACCTTCCTTTTTCTAGTTCCCTTGTCCTTAGCTCTATTTTGGCAACCAGTTTCATATTATAGTATTGGTAGGTGGGGGCATCCATCATCCACCCACTTAATTTAGTGATACCCTGTTTTGGGGGTAGCTTTACACTGAATGGCATGCCAAATGGTTTCCTGCAAACCAGGAAAGCATTTACAACGTTGGGTGGTAACCTTATAACCAACCAACACGTGTTCCCTACATGACAGCAAGTGGGTTGGCGGAAGGTTAGTGCCCCTCCCCGGAAAACAACTAACTAAAAATATGAACAAGAAACCTCAGACCAGGACTGATCAAAAGGTGATGACTAAGAACCGAACAAAGGACTTGGTATGGATAGCTACATGGAATGTAAGGGGTGCAAATGACGGGATGAAAGAAAGAGAGATTGTCCAGGTGCTTCAGGGTGCAATAGTGGATGCATGTGGATTAACTGAAACTAAATGAAGAGGTTAGAGTGTAAGAGAATTGGAGTAAGGATGGGGTATATGCACAGGAGTAGGTGAGAATGAGAGGGCAAAAGAAGGGGTGTGTATTGTTGTGAGTAACAGATGGAAGGAGAATATAAGTATGAATCAGATGGCTCATGGATTGTGTGGGTAAGACTGAAAGTTGGACTACAAATGTGGGCAATTGTGTACGTGTATGCGTCAACGCAAGATCGTGCAAGCAGAGTGAGAGAAGAGTTCTGGACACATGTGGAAGTGTGCATAGGAAAGTTTGAAAGGACTGAGAAAGTGTTTCTGACTGGAGATATGAATGGAAAAGTAGGGAATGTGAAGGTGGATGGAGTAGTTGGTGAGTGGGGTGTGCCTCCAGAGAGGGAAGAGAATGGCAGTGCTTTAGTGGACATTTGTGCCAGGAGGGGGTTGGTGATAGCTAATACCCTCTTCAGGCACAAAATGATCCACAGGTATACATGGCGAGTCATGAGAAGGGTGGATGGTGAACAGAATGAGCGAAAGGCAATGACTGATTATGTGTATGTGGATGAAAGGATGAGAAGCTGTGTAATGGATGCCAGAGTATATAGAGGTTGGGGGAGTGGACTTTTGGACCACCACTTGGTGGTGGTCAGAATCAGAGTCCAAAAGAAATGGAGAAATAGAAGAAGGGAAGGACAGGAGGAAGTAGTTCTTACAAGGAGGGTGGAAAAGTTAAAAGAGGATGGAAAAAAGACAGAATATAAGAAGGAAGTGGAGGAGTGATTGGGTAAATATAGAATGGAGCAGATGGAGGACGTGGAAGGTGTGTGCAAGATATTCACAGAAGAAATCTGTGCAGCATGTGACGTGGTGTGTGGGGTGAAGCGAAGACGAAAGGGGATGCAGGGAACAGCATAGTGGACTGAAGAGGTGAGAGAGGCTGTGGCACAAAACAAGAAAGCATATAGCAAGTGGATGGGAAACAGGGGCGTCAAAGAAGTTGAGAGATGGAAGAGAGAGTTATATGTAGAGAGGAAGAGAGAGGTGAAAAGATTAGTAAGAGAGAGTAAGATGAGAGCGGATGAGGAATTTGGAAGGAATTTGAGTGTAAAATAGAGGGAATGTAAGAAAACGTTCTGGAAAGAGGTAAAGAGAGTTAAACAGAGAAGTTAGCTGGGGAGTGAAAGATAAAAATGGTTGATTACTAGTGGAGAAGGGAGAGTAAGTGAGCAAATGGAGAGAATACTTTAAGGAATTGTTGAACATAGAGAATGAAAGTAACATAAGTAAAAGTGGCTGGGGGATGGCTGGGAGAAGGAGGGATGTGAGAAGAGAGGAAGAAATCAGTAGGATGGAAGTTGTGGAAGCAATGATGAAAGTTAAATTGGGGAAAGCCCCAGGAATTGATGGAGTGTGTGGTGAAATGCTGAAGCATGGGGGAGAGATAGTAACAGAATGGATGTGGAAGATGTGCAAATTAGCCTGGGAGGAAGGTGGAGTCCCTCAGGATTGGAAGTCAGGTATAATTATTCCCTTGTACAAAGGAAAAGGGGAAAAAGAAGTGTGTGGTAATCATAGGGGCATTTGCCTTCTTAATGTAATAGGAAAAGTATATGGTAGGATACTTATTGACAGAGTTAGAGAAATAACAGAGGAGTTAGTTGGAGAAGAACAGGGAGGTTTTAAGAAGAGAAGAGGTTGTGTAGATGAGATATTCATTTTTAGATCTTTAGTGGAAAAGTTTCTAGAGAAGGGAATGAATGATTAATGAAAATGTGACATGGCGGCACAACAGCAGAGGTCATGTGCTGCCGAACGCAAACATTAAAAGTCAAAATATATAAAAACCATAAAAAGCAAAGAGAGACACGATGCATAAAAGAAACTGAGAGTATAAAAGAAACAACCAAGACTAAAATGTGGTGGAAAGATTGAGGTTAAACAAGAACATTATAAAAACACAAACTACAATATGGTAAAGCCCTACAGTTTGTGGAGAAGACCAGAACTCAACACAAAGAAGAAAGTGCCTCCCCCCATACCACAAGCCTCTTCCCCATGCACCGAGGAGAGAAGCTACAATCCGTTGCCGACTCAGCACCCGGAAATTTCCCGCCAACGAAGGTCCCCAAGACTGAGGCGTTCCACAAGAAGATGCTGCACAGTCAAAGGAACCAGACAGTCATCACAATAGGGAGGGGGCAGCCTCTCCATTAAAAAGCCATGAGTCAGCCTAGTGTGGCCAATCCAGAGACGGGCCCAAGCTGTTTTCCACTGTCGGGATAGCCCCACATAACCCCCATTGCCCAGGTTCCGACGAATGTTGCAGAGTTTGTTCGTCCCTACTGCATCCCACCTCCTAAACAGACAGCCTCCACAGTGGCTGTACATAAATCCTCAGGTGGGACACAGTAATGAGGAGAGGAAGGGTGAGAGGCAGCAGCTCTCGCCAAAGAGTCAGCACACTCATTGCCCATGACCCCCACATGTGCAGGGACGTCTAGAGAAGGGGAAGAGGTTGTATGCAACCTTCATGGATTTGGAGAATGCATATGACAGGGTGGATAGACAAGGATTGTGGAGAGTATTAAGAATATATGGAGTAGATGGGAAGTTGTTGAAAGTCGTGAAGAGTATGTATGAGGGTGTGAAGGCTGAAGTGTGTGTGGATAGTGAACTGAGTGAATTTTTCTATTTGAAGGTTGGATTGCAACAAGGATGTGTCATGTCTCCATGATTGTTCAATCTGTATATCGATGAGGTTATAAAAGCGATACAAGGAAGGGCAATGGATGTTGGAGCAGCCCAAGTGAGAGAAGACAGTGTTTGGAAATTCCTTGTACTGTTGTTTGCAGATGATAGTGTTGTTAAGTGAAGATGAAGGGGAGCTGCAAGGATTGGTGGACGAGTCTGGGAGTGTGTGTAAGAAATGGAATCTAAAGGTGAATGTAAGGAAGTGAAAAGTGATGGTCTTCGAGAGAAGTGATGTCAGCGAATGTACAGTGAGGTTGGACGGGGAGGAAATGGAGAATGTGAGTGCGTTTAAGTACTTGGGCAGTGTGATGAGTAAGGATGGAAGTTTAGAGGATGAACCACTTGAAAGGGTGCAGCAGGGAAGAAAGGTTGCTGGTTCCTTGAAAACAGTGATAAAGAAACAGGGAAGTGAGCATGGAAGTGAAAAAGTTACTACATGACAGTAATGTGATACCAACTCTAACATATGGAAGTGAAGCTTGGACCTTGTTGGAGGGACAGAGGGCAAGAGTGACAGCAATGGAAATGAGTTATTTGAGAGGAGCATGTGGAGTCACATGGAGAGACAGACTGACACAAAAGGAAGTGAAGGAGCGTTGTGGTGTTGATGTGGATGTGATAGGAAACGTTAGGAGAAACACATTAAGGAGGTTTGGCCATATGGAGAGGATGAAGAGGGAGAGACTGATGAGGAAAGTGTATGTGAGTGAGGTGGAAGGGGGGAGAGGGAGGGGGAGGCCAAGGATGAGTGGAGGGGTATATGAGAGAGGGGGGTATGAGTCGGGAGCAGGGCAGTGAAATGGCAGGAGACAGAGTGACATGGAGGCGATTTGTTTGTGGCCACCCCTAATGGAATTCAGGCATCTGGCAATAGATAGATAAACAGACTTTCTCTTACCTGGCTTCTTCATTCAGGGCTTACCATTTCCTTTACCGAGCTTCTTCAACAGGTCTTATCCCTGACAAAGAGGAACTGCTCTCTTTTACTATCATCAAAAGCGTTTTAAGTTTATCCACCTAGTCTTCAAGGGAATTTTTTTCTTGACTGTTGGGGATGTATGAACCTCCTCCTGTAGGTGGCATTCACAGCTTGTATGAACTCTACTTAAACATAGTCAAAAACAAACCGGCAGGTTTTGGAATAAAATCCTCTGCTTATTGGTATCAAGAGCTGAGTGCCATTCTGCTGCCTTCTCCGACTAGAGGTCTTCCCTTCCCACCTTCATACTTCCTTTACCATTCCACATACAGTACCTTTTCTAACTGGGTACTAATAATGGTGACATGAACAAGAGACATTCTCAATACGCCACAGGAACTTGGAGTGGCTTCATCGTACATCAAGCAGCAGGAGAGATTATTCTTTTTTCTGAGCCTAAGTAAGGAGTCTCTTTGATGCAATTATTCTCAGTCGAGATACCCTATTAAGAGGACCCTATTCTTGTTTGGCTCAGGAGATGAAGCTCTGTATTAGTAAAATGAGGGTTTATTATATAACATGCCATTTTCATCACTCTATCCACACCCTTTCTTTCTATTTGCCCATACTATCAAAGCAAAGTTCTTTTATTCTGCGATCAAGAGACATCCTTACACTGTACCTCTCAAATTTCCATTTCCTGTACAGAATTTTTTATTCAGTATAATCCACATACATTCCTTAAGCATTTCCAGTTCCACCCCTTGCTCTCACTCCAGATTTCAAACTCAGGCCACACAACATATACACAGTGGCGTACCGAAGGGGGGAGTCATGTTGCCGAGGGACCCCCCCCCCCCTTTTGCAATATATATATATATATATATATATATATATATATATATATATATATATATATATATATATATATATATATATATATATATATATATATATACAGTATATACTGCATATGGAGCCTCTGTGGTACAGTGGTAAAGTGTGTGTTTTCGTACACTGAAGAACAAGGGTTCGCGCCCCGCCAGGGTAATAAACTTTGGGATCATTCTTCTGGCCACGTAATGCTTGGCAGAAATAAGGGGTGCTGTGGTTGAACCAGTGTCGCATACTATACAGTATGCTTGCACCCAGTCAGCTAGCGCGGGCCAATTACACTTGGTTCACAGACTACACACATATCCAAAGCCACTCCAACACTACAATTACACTTACAAGCATTTCGCACCCTACATACAATCTCTACCAGACAGCCTAAGCCACTTGGTAGTGATACATTGGCTGTATCGTCCCCACTTCGGTCGGGATAGGCCAGTCCTGCAGTGGACGCTCAAACGGCTGATGAGATGAAATAAGATATACTGTATGATATATATAATTTGCAGAGGTGCACCCATGGAGGGGGCCACCAGGCCCGGCCCCCCCTTAGCTCTCTGGGTCCTTTAAAAATTTATATATATTTATTTTAATAACAGCAAAACATGAAAAACTGGCAAGTACAAACAAAGAGTAACACATGAGCCAGCAGCTCCCTGACTCTAAACCTGTATGTGACCTCCCTGTAATTATCGGATTACCTGACCTCAACTCACTATGGAGCCTTCCCCCTTAGAAAATTTCTGGATGCGCCCCTGATAATTTGTTATTATTACAGTTGTAAAGTTGTTTGATCGAAATGTGAGTGTTTGAATTTTAGTAGTACAAGGTTATTGGAGGGATTGAATCATAACTCAGTGGCACAGAGTACTTAAAGATGACTTTAGAATATGCTATATTTATGTTATATACCCATTCCATAGAGCCTGAAAATGATTATAAAATTGGCCCAAATGCAAAATTTTCTCAGGGGTGGGGGTGGCTAGCAGCGTCCTCCCTGAACCCCCTAGCTGTACGGGCTCGCTGGGCTCACCAGTCATGGGCTGCACAGTTAAAAAAAAAAAAAAAAAAAAAAGCCCCCCCCCCCTTTTCAACTTTCTGGGTATGCCACTGCATATACATGAATGTGGGCATTAAAATGCCTTCAAGCAGTCCTATTGTGGCCTCTTTAGTCAGTCCTCCGTTTCAAACCAAGGCTTTCATGGCACTACTCACTTTTCTTCTCTGAGCATTTTGACTCTCTTTTCTATTAATGCACTGATGTATGGCGCTTAATATCTTTTAAGGCTATCCATTCATCAGCACATCCATATCTGAATCATCCTCTTTCTCAAAACCATAAGTGACTGTTGTTTTTTTAGCTCATACATTCTTATATATACTGTGACACAAATAAAGAAATTTCACATGTACAGTGTTAGTTTTTCTGGAAAGAAATACTGTACTGTGAATAAAAGCTCCTGTCACTGACATCTCAATATACAAGTGATTGTTGGATTATCGGCGAGGCAATTCTTCATATAATCTAAAGTGCATTACTGTATTTTACAATCTTCCATATAATGTGCACAATGCTCACATCTAAAATCTTACTGTTCATCATGCTGTAACTGTATTTATATTCATAATTAAATGTATACATTTAAAAAATCAATGAACAATGTTAATGCAAAACCCACTCACATATTACATACTAATACACTCAATCATCGAGTAAAGCAGACAATAGGGACTGGTTTAGGACGGTGGTACTGTAACCCATGTCACTTACACAATACAGTTTGTCTGCATATATAAGGGTACAAAGTGTTCCGGCGACTCTCCAAAACTCTCACTTTTACCCCTTCGTACCACCCTACTGCAAATAAATTACCCTCTACTTATACCCACCATCAGGTAAAACACTGAAAAGATATGACTATTGTAGTTAAGAACATCTATCTATCTATCTATTGCCAGACGCCTCAATCCCGTTTGGGGTGGCCACAAACAAATCGCCTCCAAGTCGCCCTGTCCCCCGCCATTTCACTCCCCTGCTCCCAGCTCACATCCCCCTCTCTCATATACCTCTCCACCCCATCCCTCCATCTCATCCTCGGCCTCCCCCTCCCTCTTTCCCCCTCCACCTCACTCACATACACTCTCTTCGTCAGTCTTTCACCCTCCATCCTCTCCACATGGCCAAACCACCTCAGTGTGTTCCTCATAACGCTTCCTATCACATCCACATCAACACCACAACGCTCCTTTATATCCTCATTCGTCAGCCTGTCTCTCCATGTGACTCCACAGGCTCCTCTTAAATAACTCATTTCCACTGCTCTCACTCTTGACTTGTGTCCTTCCAACAACGTCCAAGCTTCACTTCCGTACGTTAGAGTTGGTATCACAATACTGTCATGTAGTAACTTTTTCACTTCCATGCTCACTTCCCTGTTTCTTATCACTGCTTTCAAGGAACCAGCAACCTTTCTTCCCTGCTGTACCCTTTCAAGCACTTCACCCTCCAAACCTCCATCCTTACTCATCACACTACCCAAGTACTTAAACGTACTCACACTTTCCAATTCCTCACCATCCAACCTCGCTGTACATTCACTGACTTCACCTCTCTCAAAGACCATCACTTTACTCTTCCCTACATTCACCTTTAGATTCCGTTTCTTACACACTCTCCCAAACTCATCCACCAAGCCTTGCAGCTCTCCTTCGTCTTCACTCAACAACACGGTATCATCTGCAAACAACAGTACAGGGAGTTTCCAAACACTATCCTCTCTCACCATGGCCACTCCAACATCCACTACCCTACCTTATACCTCTTTTATTACCCCATCCATGTACAGATTGAACAACCATGGAGACATGACACATCCCTGTTTCAACCCAACCTTCAAAGAGAAAAATTCACTTAGATCACCATCCACACGCACTGCAGCCTTCGCACCATCGTACATACTCTTCACAGCATTCAACAACTTTCCATCTACTCCATATATTCTCAACACTTTCCACAATCCTTGTCTATCCACCCTGTCATATGCTTTCTCCAAATCCATGAATGCCGCATACAACTTCTTTCCCTTCTCTAGAAACTTTTCCAGTAAAGATCTGAGAATGAATATCTGATCTACACAACCTCTTCCCTTCCTAAAGCCTCCCTGTTCTTCTCCAACTAATTTCTCTGTTCTTTCTCTAACTCTGTCAATAAGTATCCTACCATACACTTTTCCTATTATACTAAGAAGACAAATGCCCCTATGGTTACCACACACTTCTTTTTCCCCTTTTCCTTTGTACAAGGGAATAATTATACCTGATTTCCAATCCTCCGGGACTCTACCTTCCTCCCAGGCCAATCTGCACATCTTCCACATCCATTCTACTACTATCTCTCCCCCATGCTTCAGCATTTCACCACACACTCCATCAATTCCTGGGGCTTTCCCCGATTTAACTTTCTTCATTGCTTCCACAACTTCTATCCTACTGATTTCTTCCTGCCTTCTCACCTCCCTCCTTCTCCCAGCCATTCCCCAGCCACTTATACTCGCATTACTTCCATCCTCTACGTTCAACAATTCCTTAAAGTGTTCTCTCCATCTGCTCACTTTTTCTCCCTTCTCCACTAGTAATCTACCATTTTTATCTTTCACTCCCCTGCTAACTTCACTTCCACCCTGTCTTACTCTTTTCACCTCTCTCCAGAACATTTTCTTACAGTCCCTCCACTTTACACTCAAATTTCTTCCAAATTCCTCATCCACTCTCTTCTTACTCTCTCTTACTAATCTTTTCACCTCTCTCTTCCTTTCTACATATAACTCTCTCTTCCGCCTCTCAACCTCTTCCACGCCCCTATTTCTCATCCATTCATTGTATGCTTTCTTCTTTTGTGCCACAGCCTGGTATTAAAATTAAAAAAAAAAAAAAAAAAAAAAAAAAAAAAAAGTTAGGCTGGGTAATCATGTGTTGTTAATGTGTAGCTCCCGGGCACTCTCCCCCAGCCCCCAACTCCCAATGTTGTTGCTGTCAAAAAGTTTTGCCTTCTCTCGTATCATGCAGCCTTCGGTAGGGATATTTTCTTCATCTGGCGCTCCACATAATGTCCTATGAGCTTCTCAGTCAGCTCCAGGACAACATTATGAAGTTTCACTGCTGCCAGGTTCGCATCACCAGAATTCCCACGCACGATCTTCTTTATCTTTCCGGTCCTTCCAAATTGTTCTAACGGTGCTTTCATTCATGCCATGTTTTTTGCCATTTCTACCTGCCTCTTTCCCTGCTCTGACTCCTTTACACTCTCATCCTTCTGGGCATACCTTCCCTGCTCTGACTCCTTTACCATCTCATCCTTCTGGGCATAAGTGAAGATGCGCAGTTTTCTGGGTGGCTGAGACTGATCACACAGCATGATTAAGAGTCTATATCCTTGCTCGATACTCAAACACACACACACACAAAATCTTACTGCACAGCGTGGGTAGAACTCTGTGAGGCACAAGAATGGACTGATAGCCATATGCTCAGTCAGTCCGAACTGTGTTGGGAAGCCCAAAATCAAATGAAGAATGTGGAACTGAATGCTAACTCACACGAACAAATGGTTGAAAAAGTATCCCCTGTATTTTTTTGTTCTGATATGCATACATTTTCATTCCATATCATCCCCTAAGATTGTGAAACCCACAAGAGTGTGGGGTGGAACTCACTGAAATGCGAGAATGGACTGATAGCCGTATGCTAAGTCAGTCTGAAATGTGTTGGAAAGCATGAAATTGAATCCTAACTTACAAGAACACGTGGATGAAAGAGTAATTTTTTTCTGATTAGCAAAAATTTTCATTCCATTTTGTTCCTAAAAATTGAGAAACTCATAAATTTTCATTTAACCATACAGCCTTGAGGGTGCCCAGGACAGGTACCCAGATGTAAACTGGCCAATCATGACAAGTCTCGCAGGTGACATCATCGCGCCAAACTTTCAAATTTTGTCACCAGGCCAGCTGACTTCCTGCATGAGATTGAGTTTTCCCCGTGTTGACTATGACCTGTTGCATTATGCTGAGCATGTTAGAACAAAAATATACAACTCAACTGCACATTACTCAAGGACTGAGTGTATTATTATTAAACTACATTATTTCAAAATTAAAGTACTCTAAAGCCTGTAATAATTAAACTGATGATTAAAGGGATATTTTGTCTACACACTCAAAAATTACATAAAGCATCAGTACTGTATGTTCAGTTTCACTAGAAAAGCTAATACCAGCAATATAAGCAAACGTGGAAAACTTACTCTGTGTCACTCTCAGAGTTTGGAGCAGTCAGATTGTTGGCATTAAGACCCAACTTAGTAAGGTCTGCAGTGAGGCTATCCAGCTGATTGGTCAACTGTTGTGTCTTCACCTGCATGGGAAATTATTCATTATCATACAAAGACAAACTGTGGGAAATACCATTACTTAAGATATGTACAGTGCATATTTATCTATCTATCTATCTATCTATCTATTTATACAGGTGTACACCAGTTTAACAATGCAGTTGGTTAAGTAAAAACTCATTGTTAGGCGGGGCATCGTACCTCGGGGTAGATTTAACATGTAAAGTATAGGGATGCATTTTTGAGGCTTTGGTTTCCCCCCCAACCAAGTCTTAGTCCCACCCAAATGAGCCCAAAAGCAAGTTTAAAGCCAATCTAAATGGCCTAACAGCTGTAAAAGTAGCAAACTTAAAACTAACACCTGTTAATGACTCACTAAACCAACATATAAAATCTGAAAGTCGTCAAATATAAGTATGGAAAAAATCAAGCTTAGTAAACTGTGCCCGAAAATGACAATGTTCACCCCACCTATGACTAAAACACATTCATCTAAGTCTAAAAACAGTTTATAAATCAAGTTAAACACACAATTCTAGTCTACAATATCATCAAAATTGGTAAAAAGAATAAAAACCCATAATTAAACCAGGGTTTGGCCATCATTAGGAAGGTATGATGGTATTTCAATATTTCTACCCCCATCATTAAGCCAGCGTATCGCATCTAGGGGTATCATACAGTAATCCCTCTAATATAAGAACGCCCAATATCCGAACATCCCCACTAACCGGACATAATCGTCCCGGGATCCAACATTCCCAAAATGGTCCGGGAAAAAAAAAAAAAATTCCCGCCTATAATTTGAACTTGCCGCGCGCGGCGCGGGACAGCACTGTTGTGGCGCGTCATTCCTCCGATGTCCGATAGAGCGCCGCTGCATCCTCCTCACTTTCTGCCTGTCTCTCGCTGCGAGTGCACGCTCGTCGTTATGGCTGCCCACGTGCTCGCTTTTGTGGTGGTGCCTTACCTGCTGCAGGCACTCCTGCTGCTCTCGGGCCTCCTCTTAGTGTGTGTGATGATGGCCCCGCCACCTGAGAAAAGGAAGAGAGTGGTGTTGACTCTGGAGAAGAAACGGGAGATATTGGAAAAAGTAGATGCAGGGTGGTCTTCTTCCTGCATCCTCCGTGAGTTCAACCTGGCCCGCTCTACTTTGTTCAATATTAAGAGATCCCGAGACAAACTCATGCAGTACACGGCTGACTTCTCGTCAAGAAGAAAATGTAACGTGGAGAGGAAGGTGATGTTTACTCCCAAGTTTGCTGAAATTGACCGCTCCACGTTGATTTGGTATCGACAGCAACGTGCTGCTGGTGTGTTGGTACGTGGAATGGAGCTGAAGGCTGCTGCTGAGAAGTTCACCAGGCTTCACGATGCCCTAGACTTCAAGGCATCCGAGGGTTGGCTCTTTGCGTTCAAGTTACGGCATGGCCTTACCAACTGTAAAGCTCATGGTGAAGCTTTGAACGCTAACGAGGATGGAGTTGATGAGTTTCGGCACAAGGTGAAGGGCTTGATCAACAGGGAGGGCCTCACTCTCAGTCAAGTCTACAACGCTGACGAAACTGGTCTATTCTATCGCTCTTTGCCAACGAACACTCTAGCCGAGGAGACGGAGAAGCGTGTACCTGGCCGCAAGCTCTCCAAGGAACGGATATCTGCTTCGTGTTGTGCCAATGCTAACGGCATGCACCGGCTTAAGCCCATTGTTGTTGGCCATGCAAAGCAGCCTCGGCGTCTTCATGGGGTGATGGATGTCCTTCCTGTCGTCTGGTACCATTCTTTGAAGGCATGGTTTACAGCCGTGATCTTCAAAGACTGGTTCCACCACCACTTCGTCAAGGAGGTCATCAATTACCAGACGAAGACACTGGGAATCCCGCATGACCAGGTAAAGGTCCTCCTTCTCCTCGACAATGCACCTGCCCACCCGTGCGACAAGGACTTGGTGGCTGAGAATGGCCGGATTAGGTGCATGTTTCTGCCACCTAATATGACTGCTTTCATCCAACCAATGGACCAAGGAGTGATCGTGGCAACAAAGCACCTATACCGACGGAAGTTCCGGGGCGAGGTAATGGTTGTTCTCGAGGACGAGGACGAGCGCAGGGAGGGACGGGACATGCGAGGCCAGCGGACTTTGGAAAACCTTCACCGTTACAACATCAAATCTGCACTGTACAACTGGGCTAGTGCATGGAAGGAAGTCCCTGTGAAGACTCTGGAAAATGGTTGGTCTCGTCAGCTTCTCAGAATGGATGTGGAGTACGATTTTCTAGGGTTTGACGTGGATGACTTCCATGCACGGCTACATACGCACGTGACGATGTTGATGTGGACGATGTTCGTGAGTGGTTGGATGACGACAAGGGCGATCCTGGGTATCAGACATTGTCTCATTTCGAGATCGCGTCTTCAGTTGCAAGTGTCAATACCGAGCTTGAAGATTCCGACGAGGAAGGCGACGATGATGTGGACTCCTCTCAGCAGGACACTACTCCAGCCATCCCCAAGCTGAGCGCACTGCGGGAACACCTAGAGTTCGTCCTAGACTACCTGGAACACCTGGACTGCGACAGGGAGATGGGGCCCTCGGGACTTGTGGAGGAAGTGCGTGCTCTCAGGCAGCACATCATCAATCGTCAGAATCGTCGGTCATTGCGTCAATCAACCATTGACAGTTTTTTCAGGTCCGTGACCCCCGCTGTGCCCAGCCCTGGCTCCACTCCGTTGCCTCCCCAAGACAGGCCCTCATGCTCCGAGCTACAGCCTAGCACATCAGCCACAGTGGAGTCACTGCTCGACGTGAGTTTGCGTCTGTCTTCAGAGTCGTCTGCAGTGGGTACGCCATCACCATGACCCAGCGACGCACCCCTAGGTCATCTGCCAGTGATACTCTCGGACTCTGACAGTGAATAAACAGCAAGAACTTCTCCACTAGACCACATGGGAATTTACAGTGTTGTGCAGTGAAAAAAACAGTGTGTTGTGTTAAGGATTTACAGTTGTGAGTGAAAAGACTAATTTGGAACAAAATTTAACGTAAATAGACTTGTTTGTTTTTGCTTTAGAAAATTATTAGAAGAATGGAAAAAGTTTAAGTGCGGAGTGCAACACTTAGTAAGGTACAATGGAGCATTAGTTAGACAAGAGTGCGCACTGTGAAGAGAACGGACTTCTGAGTGCGATTGACTAAGTTCAGTGCAAGACCTCATGAACAGTGTACTGGAAGTGCTTCAGGAAATCCTTCTTACTGTCAGCGTCTGAGAGGAGGCGGTTATTCATCAAGGTGGCCATGGACTTGCTGTAAGTAAGCAGAATGTTTCATACTGTACTTTTTTCCATACTATACTTACCTCAAACACCTCATTTCACTCTTTAATGTCCTTTATTGGTGTCAATAGGGTGTTAGGAGCTATGCATGTGCAGTAGGAAGGTGATTTTCAGAGTTAGGCTAGGTTAGAGTCCATAAGTACCAGTCCAGGAGCCAGTAACCAGAATGTTTAATATTGTATGAACCTACTTCTAAACCCTCATTTTATGCTTCTTTTGCATTTATTTCAGTCATTTATGTGCCTTATTGGTGTGATTTGGGTCTTAAATAGGTGCTATGCATGTCCAGAGGGAGCTGTATAGGTGTTTCTCTGAGTTAGGGTCCATAAGCACAAGTCCATAAGCTGGGGCCCAATATCCGGACAGGACCAGTATCCGGACCTGCCTATGGCTCTATTACGTCGGATATTGGAGGGATTACTATTGAGGTATACCTGTGTATGTATGCGTGTACAGTATATATATATATATATACAGTAGAACCTCTCTCATTCGGACTATATGGGGGGAAGGGTTGCCCGAATTAGCAGATTGTCCGGACCATCAGGGTAATCTCCAGTTCATACCAAAAACTATCTACATATGGTATGTTTGTTAATTATTAACATATGTGGCATATGTCAACCCTACGTAACTGCAAAAGATGAAAGGATACTAAAATAACCAAACTAATCATGTACGATAGTTTTGTATTGCATAATTTACAGGTAAGGCCATGACAAGAAACTAGCCTACATTTTAAATTGTAGTAAGTGACTAAGGCCCATGTAGGCAAAAAAATAAATTAATTAACTGTAATATTTGGAATGAAAATAAAACTTATGTAGGCAAAAAATACATTGTCATCTTTGGCATATTGATAACACCCATATGGGCAAGAAGCTAAAGTTTGATGTACAAGTAAAGCACATTTAAGTACAAAAAATAACCTACAGTAATCACTAAACACTGCAGAATATTCTGACCCATTTTTATGTAAGCAAACTCCTCCTTTTAACACCTTTATTTATTGCAGAAGCTACACTTGCATTAAGGGGCATGGTAAGGAGGATTAACTTTTGAAATACAGCGTAAAAATATAAATGGTTGGTGAACTAGTTGATGGAACGAATGCTAGCGTGTGTTTAAACAGGCGCCCACGTTGTGACCTAGCGTGATCCGACACTAAACGAATAACGATCGCTTTCTGTGCCGATACTGAAAATGACTTTAGAATTACTTTCAACATATTTTTGGAGCTTCATTCATTCATTCATTGCCAGACGCCATGTATCCCAGACGGGGTGGCCAATGGCTTAGAGTTAATTGTTTTACAGGGAGGGGCACTAATCCTCCACCAACCCCACTTGACACATAGGGATGCCAACAGCATCTGGTGTTCCCAGGCGGTCACCCATCCAAGCACTAACCAGACCCAACGTTGCTTAACTTTGCTGATCGGACGGGAAGCTTATTATTTTAAAATTTTGTCCGAATTAACAGAAATCCGGATTAAAGGGGTCTGGACCAAAGAGGTTCTACTGTATATATATATATATATATATATATATACAGTATATATATATACTATATATATATATATATACAGTAAACCATCATTATACGATGGGGTTCCGTTCCTGAACACCCCATCGTAAAGCAATCCATCGTATAGCAATCCCATTATAACATGGAGTCAATGGGGATACGTTCCCAGACGTGCCTAAACTCTCACATACACACACCTTAGCACTCACATACATGAAATATCCTTATGTTTAAACATTTAAAGTAACACATTAATAGTGAATAAAGAGAAAAAAGCATGAAAACTACTGTATACAGTAGATCTTACCTTTACTGAAGCAAGCAACGGTTGTTTATATGGTTCCTAGACAATTCGCCATGAAGTCGACAATTCGTCGTCATAATATGGACATTCCCCGTCAGGACAATTCCCCGTCATTCTATAAACATACTTATTACTGATTAACTGATACTTTAATAACTAATTCTCAGGGGGATCTATCAAAATCTATTTTCATTCAATAGCATTGGCTTTGGATATCATTTGTAAGTTGCACTTTTAGACATTATTTAACTTGTTTCTACCTTGCTGTAGTTGACTTTGAATTATGTTCTAGCATCACCCACAGCTGTTTTCATTAATTTCCATTGGTACTACAACATCCTGGGTATATTTTAAAATGACTTTGAAGAGGTACAAGTACAGTACTAAAAAACTAGTGTACTTCCTAAATAAACTGATATGAAAATAAACGACGGGGAATCATCCTGACAACGAAAAGTCCCGATGGCGAATTGTCTTGTTATTGTTGTGATGGCGAATTGACTTGATGGCGAAATATCCCGAAACATTTATATAGACGTAACATGACGATTATTTGTATAATTCCAATGTATGTCGATCGTTTACTTAAGGTAATTAGGCATTTATATAAATGCCAATGTCTCGTATGTAGCCTTATGCTAAGATGAAGGATCGATCATAAATCAGCTGATTCACGTTTCAATATATTATTATTTTTCATTTAATGCCCATGATTTAATGCCATATTTTACATTTACTATATAAACAATAAACCACCATTACTTTTATAACTTACATAATTAAAAAACTTGTGTACTTGCTAAATAAACTGATACGTAAATAAATGATGGGGAATCGTCCTGACGGCGAATTGTCCCTACTCAGCCTCACAGTCACAGGGACTCACAGCCCTCACTCATCAATGTCAGAACTGCCTGGCTGGGCACGGCTGGCTGGCTGGGCAGGGCTAGCTAATGAGGCTGGACCGGTGGACAAGTGTATGTGGTCTAATGACGACAGTGTGAGGACGTTTTTGTTGTGTTTGCACATTCGCTGTTCACTGAGCCGGGGATGATCCATCGCTGTTGCAAATCGTTCCCATTGTATAGTGGGCATAGGGTACTAAAATTTTGACATTGTAAAAGCGAAATATCGTACAATGAGGCATTGTATAATGAGGGTTTACTGTATATATATATATATATATATATATATATATATATATACACACACACACAGTAAAACCTCAATATAACGGACTTCAATATAGCGGAATTCGCTTTTATTGGACTCGAGGAGCCAAGTGGACAAAATTCTTATGGGTTAGGAAAAGACCAATAAAGTCTTGGAATAAACGAATAAACAAACAAACGGAGGAGATACCATAACATCAGTTCCTCCACTCTCTCTCCTCCTCCATACCTTCCCTTCCTCCCCGTCCCTCTCCAGTGAGAGAGAGAGAGAGAACGTAAAACTGAAAATGAAAATAACTGTGAAAATGAGATAAAAGTGAGGGTGACAGAGAGCACACAAGTAAATATGGAAGGTCAAAGTCAACACAGAGAGAGAGAGAGAGAGAGAGAGAGAGAGAGAGAGAGAGAATAAACACAGAAATGACAAGTGGCCTCCCCTTGGCATAAACAAATGAGGGAGGTAGGCATAACCATGGTCCTTCCTCTCTCTCACTCTCCTATATTCCCTCCCCTTTTCTCTGTCTCCGAGAGAGGTGAAAATGAATGAAAAAGTGAAGGTTAGTGAAGGCATTGTGAAGGTGAAAGTGAAGGTAGTGTGAAAGTGTAAGTGAAGGAGAAAGTGTAAGTGAAGGAGAAAGTAAAAGTGAAGGTGAAAGTGAAAGTGAAGGCAAAAGTAGAAGTGAAAGTGAAGGTGGAAGGTGAAAGTGAAGTCAAAAGTGAGTGAAAGTGGAAGGTGAAAGTGAGGGTGAAAGTGAAGGTGAAAGTAAAAGTGAATGTGAAAGTGAAGGCGAAAGTGAAGTCAAAAGTGAAGGTGAAGAAGGAAGGTGAAAGTGAGGGTGAAAGTGAAGGTGAAGGTGAAAGTACACGTGAATGTGAAAGTGAAGGTGTGAAAATGAAGTCGAAAGTGAAAGTGAAGGTGAATGTGAGGGTGAATGTGAAGGTGAAAGTGAAGGTGAAAGTGAGGGTGAAAGTGAAGATGAAAATGAATGAAAAGGGTGAAAATGAAGTCGAAAGTGAAAGTGAAGGTGAAAGTGAAGGTGCAAGTGAGGGTGAAAGTGAAGGTGAAAGTGAAGGTGAAAGTGAGGGTGAAAGCGAAGGTGAAAATGAATTAAAATGAAGGTGAAAGTGAAGATGAAAATGAATGTAAAAGTGAAGATGGTGAAAGTGAAAGTGAAAATGAATGTAAAAGAGAAGATGAAGGTGAAAGTGAAAGAAAAGTTGAAAGTGAAAGTGAAGGTGAAAGTGAAAGTGAAGGTGGAAGTGAATGTGACAGTAAAAGAAGGGAAGGCAAAAGTGAAGGTGAGTGAATAATTGTAAAGGTAAATGTGAAAATAAGGTTGCAAGTGAAGGTGAAAGGGAAATTCAAAATGAGTGACAGTGAAAGTGAGTGTGAAGGTGAAGGTGAATGAAATGAGCATGGAAGAGAATATGAAAATGAATGTGAATGTCAGAGTGAACTGAAAGAGAAGGTAAAAATGAATGGGAAGGTGAAGATGAAGGTGACAACGAAGTCAAAAATATGTGAAGTAAAGCAGAAGTGCCCAGTGGGGAGAAAGAGAGAGAATAAATGCATGAATGGCAAACAAGCCTCTGTGCATAACAAAAGGAGAAGTCAAGGGGGGAGTCCTGATGACGCTTTTATCGGACTTTCGCTTTTTTCGGACTAGCTTAGGCCCCAATTAGTCCAATATAGTGAGGTTTTACTGTATATATATATACAGTACCCTCGCGTCCAATACGCGTTTGTCCAGCACGATTCGCGTCCAGCATGGAGAGCAAAAAATTAGTACGATTTAATACAATTTAATTACTGTAAAATGGGTGCATTAGCATAATACGCACGGAGCTCCGAGAAGTGGGTGAAATCCGCAGAGTTTGCCTCTAGCATGATCACCCCCGGTCCAACACGGTCATACTGGACGTTCCTGTGATGCTGACAGCCAATCAAAACTTCTGATCAAGATGCCTCCACCATCCGCTATCATGACGTGACCGTGATGTCGCCCAATAAAAAATGCTTCTGCTCTCACGTGATGTTTTGTTTAAATTTCTCCCGCCACAGTGCCACTCATTCGCATAATTCCCATTGGAAGATGCTTTTTTCACGTTGCATTTTCTGCCCTTGCTACTGCATTTTATCCTGCTCACAATGCCTAGGAAGCCTTCTGAGAACCCCAAGAAGCGGCGGCACCTCCATCAGGCTACCAAGCTAGAAATCATCAGGAGGAAGGAGAAAAGGGAGAGGAAAGTGGACATCGCCGAGGCCTACGACGTGAATGAAGCCAGCATGAGGACCATAATAAAAAACCAAGACAAGATCCTGGCAGCAGTGAAGGCTTACAGAGTGCTAGGACAGGCAGAAGCAGGACCTTCCATGGATGTGGATGGGGATAGTGATTCTGAGTGTGATTTCGCAGGATTTATGAGGGAGGTTGAGGAGGAGCAGCAGCCATTACCCGCTAGTGACGCCAGCAGCCATCCTTCGGGGACCCAGTAGGACTACCTACAGCCTCGGATACCACCTTCCATTCCCAGCAAGCCCACCAACACTATCCTAAAAGGTTAGTTATCATTCATAATACAGCACCAATTATTATAATTACAGTAGTACCAATTTATGTAAAGGTATATGGTAGGTATTTAGGGTGACTTTTCCTAGGGTTGCTGACATAATTCATTTTTCCCCATAAGCTCTGTTGTTTGTCCAACACATTTTTGGTCCAACACGGGACCTGTGCGTGACAATTTTACCGTGTTGGATGCAAGGGTACTGTATCTATATATAAATATATATAAATATATATAAATATATATATATATATATATATATATATATATATATATATATATATCTTTCGTTTTGTTTCATTTATAAAGGTTCCAACGTGCTTGCATGCGTCGGCCTTGGTCACCTAATGGCGGCTTTCCACGCTGCATGATCCAATGCAGCCTCCCTATTCAGTCCCTTAACCCTGAGGTCACATTTAATGACCTCGTCCCATGTCTTTCTCAGTCCACCCCTCATAACCCCACCCTCAATATTAACACTTCTCACCTTCCTCACCCAATTATCATCCCCCATCCTCTCCACATGTCCAAACCACCTCAATCTACCTCTCCTCATCACAACACCAATACACTCCAGTCCCATCCTACCTCTCAACTCTTCCATTGTAAACCCAGTCCCCCCGGACCTTGCACGCAGGGACGCACTACGCATCCACCTAATCACTGTCATTTCTGTACGTCTGAGCCGGCGAATATCCTCCTCCTTTACTGCGCAGGTCTCACTACCGTACAGCATTACACTCCTAACACATGCTGCATACATACATATACAGTAATCCCTCCAATATACGACATAATAGAGCCATAGGCAGGTCCGGATAGTGGTCCTGTCCAGATATTGGGCCCCAGCTTATGGACTTGAACTTATGGACCCTAACTCAGAGAAACACCTATACAACTCCCTCTGGACATGCATTGCACCTATATAAGACCCAAATCACACCAATAAGTGACATAAAAGACTGAAATAAATGCAAAAGAACCATAAAATGAGGTAGTTTGCAGTCCACAGTTAATCCTCTGCACACTAAATTCTAATTTCTTAACACTGCACAACACTGTAAATTCCCGTGTGTTCTAGTGGTGAGGTATTGCAGTTTATTCACTGTTTATTCACAAAAACAAGCACCTGTGGCTTACACTGCTATGAGCATCTGCTCTCAATCAGAGTTAGGCTGTGACTGTTGATGATGGCGGGGTAACTGAGTTGCCAGATCGGAACAGCCACATTACCACACATTACCAATCTCCTCAACTTTCATTACCAAATTTAACTTTTCATTACCAAATTCGTAAAGCTAGCATTTATTCTTCACTGATTATATATACACGTGGAAATACATGTAATCACTCTCCTTATAATTAACACCATGTTGATTATTTTCACACTATGTAGGGTAGCAGATTAATCAGAGAGAGCAAACAATCCACCATCTCCATCCTGTGTATCCTCATACATGTGAAAAATCCATTTGGTAATGCATTATTCTGATACATTACCAAACGAATTTTTCATTACCAAATTGGCCCACACTTGGTAATGAAAAATACCAAATAGCAACCCTGACAGGCGAGGGGGGAGGGGGGAGGGAAGGGGGGGAGGGACCATGGTGTAACAGCTGTTCGGTGCCAGGCAGCAATTTCAAATTACAGGTGGGAAAAAAGTCAGATTTTTTCCGAATTTTTTGCGGTTTTTGGCCCATTTTGGGAATATTGGATCCTAGGACTATTATGTCCGGTTAGTGGGGATGTTCAGATATTGGGCGTTCGGATATTAGAGGGATTAATATATATATATATATATAGATAGATAGATAGATAGATAGATAGACAGATACAGATATATATATATATATATATATATATATATATATATATATATATATATATATACAGTATATAGATAAATATATATATACAGTATATATATATAAATATATATATATATATATATATATATATATATACAGTATATATATATATACAGTATATAGATAAATATATATATATACAGGATATGGACAATGTGAGTGCATTCAAGTACTGTACTTGGGCAGTGTGATGAGTAAGGATGGAACTTTGGGGAATGAAGTACGTGAAAGGGTACAGCAGGGAAGAAAGGTTGTTGGTTCACTGAAAGCAGTGATTAGAAATAGGAAGGTGAGTATGGAAGTTAAGAAGTCACTGCATGATGGTATTGTGATCCCTACCCTGACGTATGGAAGCGAGGCGTGGACCTTGCAAGAGGGGAACAAGTCAAGAGTGAGAGCAGTGGAAATGAGTTACTTGAGAGGAGCATGTGGAGTGAAGTGGAGGGACAGGTTGACGAATGAAGAAGTGAAGGAACGTTGTGGGGTAGATGTGGATGTGGTTGAAAAGATTAGGAGAAATACACTGAGGTGGTTTGGACATGTGGAGAGAATGGAGAATGAAAGACTGACTAAGAGGGTGTATGTAGGTGAGGTAGAGGGAGGGGTAAACCGAGGATGAGGTGGAGGGATGGAGTTGAGAGGTATATGAGGGAGGGGGGGGGTGAGTTGGGGGGAGGGGAGTCAAATGGTGGGTGACAAAGTGACTTGGAGGTGTTTTGTCTGCGGCCACCCTTTGCGGGATTAGGGCGTCGGGCTATAGATAGATATATATATATCCATCCATCATCCAATCCTATGTTGCCCCATGAGGAGCGTAGGAGCCCGGGGCTAGGCAAGTTAATCCTGACATTTAAGAGTGGCATTACGTAAGCAATAAACCCCAATCACACCTTGGATATAAACCATCACTGGCTCTATCCGATTGGAATGCCACATATACCCACTAAACCACCAGGCGCCAAAATTTGTGACATGGTTACCACCCTGTGTAGTAAAAGGTTTCTGTGTGTACAGGAAACTATATGGCTTGTCCCTCATTGTAAAGCCACCCACAGGCAGAAGGAAGAGAACAGAATGAAGGAAAGACAGACAGATAAGGAAGCGTAAAGTCACCCATAGGCAGAAGGACGAGGAAAGAATGAAAGAAAGAAAGACAGGAGAGGATGGAAGGAAAGAAGGATGGAGGAGAGGAAAGGGCAGACACCCGAAGGCAGCAGTACACTGAGTGAGTGGATGGTAAGCGCCCCCACCTACCACATTATATATATATATATATATATATATATATATATATATATATATATATATTTATATATATATGTATATATATATATATATATATATATATATATATATATATATATATATATATATATATATATATATATATATATATATAAATATATACCAGTATACATATACAAATATATACTGTATATATATATATATATACCAGTATATACAGTAATCCCTCCAATATCCGACGTAATAGAGCCATAGGCAGATCTGGATACTGGTCCTGTCCGGATATTGGGCCCCAGCTTAAGGACTTGTACTTATGGACCCTAACTCAGAGAAACTCCTATACAACTCCCTCTGGACATGCATAACACCTATTTAAGACCCAAATCACACCAATAAGGCACATAAATGACTGAAATAAATGCAAAAGAAGCATAAAATGAGGGTTTAGAAGTAGGTTTATACAATATTATACATTCTGGTTACTGGCTCCTGGACTGGTACTTATGGACCCTAACCTAGCCTAACTCAGAAAAACACCTTCCTACGGCACATGCATAGCTCCTAACACCCTATTCACACCAATAAAGGACATTAAAGAGTGAAATCAGGTGTTTGAGGTAAGTATAGTATGGAAAAAAGTACATTATGAAACATTCTGCCTACTTACAGCAAGTACATGGCCACCTTGATGAATAACCGCCTCCTCTCGGACTCTGACAGTAAGAAGGATTTCCTGAAGCACTTCCAGTACACTGTTCATGAAGTCTTGCACTGAACTTAGTCAATCGCACTCAGAAGTCCGTTCTCTTCACAGTGCGCACTCTTGCCTAACTAATGCTCCATTGTAACTTACTAAGTGTTGCACTCTGCACTTTAACTTTTTCCATTCTTCTAATAATTTTCTAAAGCAAAAACAAACAAGTCTATTTACGTTAAATTTTGTTTCACATTAGTCTTTTCACTCACAACTGTAAATCCTTAACACAACACATTGTTTTTTTCACTGCATAACACTGTAAATTCCCGTGTGGTCTAGTGGAGAAGTTCTTGCTGTTTATTCACTGTCAGATTCCGAGAGTATCACTGGCAGGTGACCTAGGGGTGCGTCGCTGGGTCGTGGTGATGGCATACCCACTGCAGACGACTCTGAAAACAGACGCAAACTCACGTCGAGCGGTGACTCCACCGAGGCTGATGTGCTGGGCTGTGGCTCGGAGCATGAGAGCCTGTCTTGGGGAGGCAACGGAGTGGAGCCAGGGCTGGGCACAGCGGGGGTCATGGGCCTGAAAAAATGTCAATGGTTGATTGACGCAATGACCGACGATTCTGACGATTGATGATGCGCTGCCTGAAAGCACGCACTTCCTCCACAAGTCCCAAGGGCCCCATCTCCCTGTCGCAGTCCGGGTGTTCCAGGTAGTCTAGGACGAACTCTAGGTGTTCCCGCAGTGCGCTCAGCTTGGGGATGACTGGAGTAGTGTCCTGCTGAGAGGAGTCCGCATCATCATTGCCTTCCTCATCGGAATCTTCAAGCTCGGTACTGACACCTGCAACTGAAGATGTGGTCTCGATATCAGACAATGTCTGATACCCAGGATCGCCCTCGTCGTCATCCAACCACTCACGAACATCGTCCACATCAACATCGTCACCGTGCGTACGTAGCCGTGCATAGAAGTCATCCATGTCAAACCCTAGAAAATCGTACTCCACATCCGTTCCGAGAAGCAGACGAGACCAACCATTTTCCAGAGTCTTCACAGGGACTTCCTTCCATACACTAGCCCAGTTGTACAGTGCAGACTTGATGTTGTAGCGGCAAAGGTTTTCCAAAGTCCGCTGGCCTCGTGTGTCCCGTCCCTCCCTGCGCTCATCCTCGTCCTCGAGAACAACCATCACCTTGTCCCGGAACTTCCGTCGGTATAGGCGCTTTGTTGCCACGATCACTCCTTGGTCCATTGGTTGGATGAGAGCAGTCATATTAGGTGGTAGAAACATGCACCTAATCCGGCCATTCTCAGCCACCAAGTCTTTGTCGCACGGGCGGATGCATTGTCGAGGAGAAGGAGGGCCTTTACCTGGTCGCGGGGGATTCCCAGTGTCTTCATCTAGTAATTGATGACCTTCTTGACGAAGTGGCGGTGGAACCAGTCTTTGAAGATCACGGCTGTAAACCATGCCTTCAAAGAATGGTACCAGACGACAGGAAGGAGATCCATCACCCCACGAAGACACTGAGGCTGCTTTGCTCGGCCAACAACAACGGGCTTAAGCCGGTGCATGCCGTTAGCATTGGCACAACACAAAGCAGATATCCGTTCCTTGGAGAGCTTGCGGCCATGTACACGCTTCTCCGTCTCCTCGGCTAGAGTGTTCGTTGGCAAAGAGCGAGAGAATAGACCAGTTTCGTCAGCGTTGTAGACTTGACCGAGAGTGAGGCCCTCCCTGTTGATCAAGCCCTTCACCTTGTGCCGAAACTCATCAACTCCATCCTCGTTAGCGTCCAAAGCTTCGCCATGAGCTTTACAGTTGGTAAGGCCATGCCGTAACTTGAACGCAAAGAGCCAACCCTCGGATGCCTTGAAGTCTAGGGCGTCGTGAAGCCTGGCGAACTTCTCAGCAGCAGCCTTCAGCTCCGTTCCACATACCAACACACCAGCAGCACGTTGCTGTCGATACCAAATCAACGTGGAGCGGTCGATTTCAGCAAAATTGGGAGTAAACATCACCTTCCTGTCCACGTTGAGTTTGCTTCTCGACAAGAAGTGAGCCGTGTACTGCATGAGTTTGTCTCGGGATCTCTTAATATCGAACAAAGTAGATCGGGCCAGGTTGAACTCGCGGAGGATGCGGGAAGAAGACCACCCCGCATCTACTTTTTCCAATATCTCCCGTTTCTTCTCCAGAGTCAACACCACTCTCTTCCTTTTCTCAGGTGGCGGGGCCATCATCACACACACTAAGAGGAGGCCCGAGAGCAGCAGGAGTGCCTGCAGCAGGTAAGGCACCACCACAAAAGCGAGCACGTGGGCAGCCATAACGACGAGCGTGCACTCGCGGTGAGAGACAGGCGGAAAGTGGGGAGGAGGCAGCAGCGCTCTATCGGACGTCGGAGGAATGACGCGCCACAACAGTGCTGTCCCGCGCCGCGCGCGGCAAGTTCAAATTACGGGCGGGATTTTTTTTTTTTTTTTTGCGGTTTTCGGACCATTTTGGGAATGTGGGATCCGGGGACGATTATATCCGGTTAGTGGGGATGTTCGGATATTGGGTGTTCGGATATTAGAGGGATTACTTATATATATATACTGTATATACAGTATATATATATATATATATATATATATATATATATATATATATATATATATATATATATATATATATATATATATACATACATATGTATGTACATATATATATATATATTTATATACATATATATATATATATATATATATTTATATATATATATATATACAGTACCCTCACGTCCAGCATGGTAATATTGTCATGCATGGGTCACGTGTTGGACTAACAATAGAGCTTATGGGGAAAAATGAATTATGTCAGCAACCCTCGGAAAAGTCACCCTAAATACCTACCATATACCTATACATATATTGGTACTATTGTAATTATAATAAATCGTACTGTGCTATGAATGATAACTAACCTTTTAGGATAGTGTTGGTGGGCTTGCTGGGAATGGAAGGTGGTATCCAAGGCTGTAGTTAGTCCTACTGGGTCCCCGGAGGATGGCTGCTGGCATCACTAGCGGGTAATGGCTGTTGCTCCTCCTCAACCTCCCTCATAAATCCTTCGAAATCAAACCTCCCTCAAAAAATCCTTCAAAATCACACTCAGAATCACTATCTTCGTTCACAGCCATGGAAGGTCCTGTTTCTGCCTGTCCTAGCCCTGTAATCCTCGGCAAAGTGCATGCTTCTCACACTGTTGCCAGAGCCCCGTCTCGTGACAGTGGAAAGTGATCGCTGTCGCTGACTCGGTAGAGAATAAGGAGAAGCAACTTTGTTTATAAACTGGTACGGACGCCGATGAGAAGGGTTTCAAAACGATTGATACTTATTCTAAAATATTAATATGTATTCAGTGTCAGGCTAAATGTTCAATGCTGTAGTATGATACATTCTCTGTCGAGTCGCCTGGGTTTTGGTCACACTCTTTTCCCCGTCGTATGCTCGGCAGGAATCCATCAAGATGAATTCCAAATGCCTGCGGTATCGTCGGCAATTTTACCACGTTACCGTTCCGATTTACCATCGTATCCTCGGCAAACCTGGTATGAAGTGCCGTGTGATAGCCTTCGGCTGCCAGGATCTTGTCTTAAGTTTTTTATTATGATCACGTTGGCTTCATTCATGTCGTAGGCCTTGGCAATGTCAACTTTCCTCTCCCCTTTCTTCTTCCTCTCGATGCTTTCTAGCTTGGTGGCCTGAGGGAGGTGCTGACGCTTCTTGGGGTTCTCAGAAGGCTTCCTAGGAATCGTGAGCAGGGTAAAATGCAGTAACAAGGGCAGAAAATGCAGCAAGAAAAAAGCACCTTCCAATGCAATTATGTGACTGAGTGGCTCTGTGGCGGGAGAAATGTAAACAAAACATCACGTGACACCAGAAGCGTTTTTAATTGGGCGGCATCACGATCACGTCATGATAGCGGGCGGCGAAGGCTACTTGATCAGAAGTTTTTCATTGGCTATCATCATCATGGGAATGTCCAGTATGACCGTGTTGGACCGGGGGTGATCATGCTAGAATGAACTCTGCGGATTTCACCCACTTCTCGGAACTCTGTGCATGTTATGCTAACACACTCATGTTGCAGTAATTAAATCGTATTAAATAATACTAATTAATTGCTCTCCATGCTGGACACGAATCGTGCTGGACTAACGCGTGTTGGATGCGAGGTACTGTATATATACAGCAAAACCTCACTGTAATGGACTAATTAGGGCCCAAGCCATTCCGAAAAAAGCAAAATTCTGATAAAAGCAACATCCAGACTTCCCCCCACTAACCAGAAATTTTTCCGATATATCAAAGATTAGTCCGGACCACACCAACTGTTTTTAAACTGTTTTCACTACCATTGCAATACTGTACAGTATCATACATTCACTACAATAATCAAATGGTATACAGTAGAGACATGATTTAAGAAAAAAGATACAACGATCTTACAACAACAAAGGTATTTAATTTCTCCCATGATTACTTAACAGCATGGTGTTATCACTCATTTGCATGAGAGAAACTGTGTGGGAAGTGGTGCATTTAGGTAATGGATTCCCAGGTGATTGCGTTTCTTTACAACTCGTGTGATATGCTTTTGTCAGTCGCTGATTGGTTTCCCTGACCAAACCTGACCCACGTGACTAATGTCCAATACTCCCATACCACCTTCCGCTGCCTGCCTCAGTGCTGTATGGATGGCTGCTGTGATTAAAAGTGCTTATTTGCTTATTTCCTTGCTCCTCATTTCCTCTCAGAGCTCTTAACATGTGGTTCCAAACTAACTTTAGTTATGCCTAAGCACCCTGAAAGTGCTATTAACACAAGAAAAGCATTTATCCAAAGGAAATTGTTGGACGCATTGGTGTGTGGTGTAGGAGTTTAAATGCAAACGATCGGACAGATAAAATGAGCTAAATGTGTTTACGATGTGGATAGTTTCTTTGTTGGAAAAAGAAATTGATGATGATGGAGCAATAAAATTTATGTTTTTACCTTTAATGTAATGGGCGGTAAAAAAAAAAAAAAAAAAAAAAAGGGCTTTGTGCCTGATCTTTGTTATGAACCAACGGTCTATGGTCGAGAAAATTTGGCTCTTACAGTATGCAAAAATGTACATAGGTAAGATAATTATACGAGTTCAGTTCCTGTGAATTGTACTTTCACACAAATTATGCTGCTTGGCTAACTCATTTATTATCCATGATAATTGCATTCGTGTGTAATAATAATAATAATAATAATCTGGCCTTTTGTTTCTCAAAAGCGCCAGTTCTTCCTTTTGGGAATTCACTAGCGCTCGACACACATACATTATTATTACAATTACAAGAATTGTGACATTTCTTGTACATAATACAAGCTACATCATATATACATGAAAGTGGCAATAATTAAACCCTATAATCATCCGTCATAGTACCTCTCTCCAGGTCATAGCAGCATTTTGAAAAATGAAAGGCTTTCAGCTGTCTCTTAAAGGATTCAACAGTAGAGAGTTGTCTTATGGACAATGGCAATCTGTTATATAATCTAGGGGCTCTATATGCAAAAGAACGATCAGAGAAAGATGACTGGTGAATGGTTCCTGGCTCATCAAGACGCAAGGAATCATCTTCACTGCATAACATCACACCCGGGCGTGCCGACGGGAGTTTTAACAATTCAGCAAGATACTTCGGTTCACCAAACTTAAGAACCTTGAATGTAATAAGACACAGTTTAAATTCAATTCTAGCCTTTACTGGTAACCAATGCAACTCAATCAGAAACGGGGTAGTTGAGGTTCTCGGGGGAAGACCAAAGATAAGCCGTGCCGCCCTGTTCAACACAGACTGAACTTTTGTTAGTATATTATTTGGAAGACCAACCCACAGTGAATTACAATAATCAACACGAGACAAGACCACTGCATGGATCAATGTTAAGAGGCACCGTCTATTCAGGAATCTTCTCACAGAGTACAGATTTCTGATATGCAAGTTACACCCTCTTACAACCTGATTAATATGTTCTGATTAATATGTTCTTTGTAATTTTACTTAGAATGAAAATAAACACCCAGATTTCGAACAGAACTGACTGGATGCAGCTGTGACAAGCCAATGTTCAAAGCCAGGGCACTGTCAGTGTCATCACCCCTTCTGTTTCCTCTGATGATGATAATTTCAGTTTTACCATCATTCAGCTTAAGTTTCCTCTTAGCCATCCAAATCTTAATATCAGACATTAGAGATTCAAACTCTGTCTTAGTATTGTTGATATCTGACATCTTAACATAGAGCTGGGTGTCATCAGCATTAAAATGATAGGACACATCATGAGCATCAAGTAGAGACGATAAACTACTTGTGTAGATAGTAAATAGAATTGGACCCAAAACTGATCCTTGAGGGACTCCAAATAGAAGAGGAGCAGAATCAGAGCTAGCGTAATCAACAACCACTCTCTGAGATCTGTCTGACAGATACGACTTAAGGAGCAAAAGGGCACTATCACGAACGCCATAAAAATACAGATCATCCAACAATAGTTTACGATCTACTGTATCAAAAGCTGCAGACAGATCCAAAAGAACTAGGAGAGAGGACATCCCACTACACGTGTTTGCCACCAAGTCACTCTGAATCCTTGTTAGTGCAGTTTCAGTTGAATGGTATTTTCTGTATGCTGACTGAACAACAGGAACAACTCTGTTGTGTTCCAGCAGTGGTAAGAGTTGATCGAGTATGGCCCGCTCAATCATCTTGGATAAAAAAGACAGGTTAGAGACAGGACGATAATTTGTCATGCTCTCGACATCATGGCCAGGTTTCTTAATTAGGGGCCTAAGCAAAGCACATTTCTCAGACTGCACAAAATTACTTTCTAAGATGCATCTATTTATTATGTTGCAGATAAAGTCTGCAGCATGCTCATACACATCAGGCAGTTGTGACATGTTACACGGATCGAGTGAGCAAAATGTTTTATTAAGTTTTCTGATGTAACATTTGACTTTGTTTACATCTAGCGGATGAAATGTTGAAAGCAAATGATCCCCGGTGCACCGTGGCTGGAAGTCAACTGAGTATGATTCACTAAGAGAACTGCTGTCTAAATCACTTCTTATGCGAGATATCTTACTTGTAAAAAATGAAGCAAAATCAGAAGCCAATTGGGCATCAGATACAGAAGTTGGTTTAACAATTACATTCCTCCAACCAACCAAATTGTTCACAACTGCAGACAGTTTCTTTTTATCACCACCACATGAATCAACTTTATTTTGATAATACCTAGCCTTTTGGGCTTTTACAGTGAGAACAACTGCTCTTCTCGCAAAAACATAATGCAAACTAGTTACTTCGGTCCGCTGCAAGCGCCACTCACGTTCTGCCCTTCTACGTTGTCTACGCAAAGAATTAATGGATGGACCATACCACGGAGAATTATCACGTACAGTGATTGTTTTTACTACCTCAGGACAATAATGGTCAAAAATTGACCTGAGCTCGTTGTTGTAAATATCAACCAATTCACCAGAAGAAAGATTTGAAGAATCGATGGAGTTTAAACGTTGATCAATTTCAAAACACATCAACTGGCTGTCAACATTGTTGTAATTTCTGAACCTGATGACCTTTTTATATGAAGGGGATTTTGGGACATCAAAACTAAGAGTGATCAGAGCATGATCACAGATGAGGGGGTCAAATGAGTCAACCTCCACATCTGATACGCGCCTGCAACCAACATGGGACAAGATCAAGTCAAGGACACGTCATCCTGAGACATGAGTTGGATTACTCACATGATTTAAAAAAAATTGTTCTGGGTGATCAACTCAAGGAATTCTGAAGAAAATGGTTTTGACTTTGAACTGTCAACCCAATAATTGAAATCACCACAAACAAGAAGTCCTCCAAGTTTAAGAGAAAACCCTTCAAGAAACTACCCAAACTCCTCCATAAAACCTCAATCTCTGCCTGGATGACCTGGTCGACAGACAATTGCAATTCTAAAGGTATTCTGATGGAAATTTATTAAAACTTCCATAAATTCATATGAAGATGGGGTCAGGTCTGAGTCAATGAGAGAAACGTTTGCAAGTGCTGCCGAGTAGATGAGTGCTACGCCTCCTCCCGGATAGTCAGCAGCAGGCCTGGGAATACTAATAATAGAATGTGTCTTAGGCAAAGCATTACGAATAATATCGATATCAGACTCATACAACCAGGTTTCAGTCAAGCACAAAATGTCAAGCTCATGCTGATTTAGAGTTTCATTAATATAGTCTATCTTATGACGGATAGAACAAATATTTAAAAGACCCATCCTTAACCGGTTCAAGAGGGACGAAGTCAGTTTTTTGAATGGTCAAAATTGGTGTTTTCAATCAATCTATTCCTATGAGAAATCATAATTGGACATTCTCTACTTGATGCAAAATGGGCAACCGACTGTGACTTTGAATTAGCATCTTGATGTCTTAAAGAGGAGCAGTTGATGCATTTGGGAGAATTTCTGTTACTACAGTCCTTAGATTTATGGGCTCCAGCACAAAAGACGCATTTAGGTTCGTCACTTTTCCTAAAACATCTTTCAAATGTATGACCAAAGCCTTGACAGTGATGACACTGTGTAATCCAGAATCTATTGAAAGCGCGGCATCTTGTAAGATCCACGTTGATGTAATTGCCCTGTTCTACAATGGAGGATCTCACCTCTGGCAACATCTTCAAGACAGCAGGTTTGGTGTCATTCCTTGTCCTTGTGAAGAGAAGGTTGAGGGTACAACCTCGATCAACGAGCATCTTAATTTTATTGTTTTTTCTCAGAATATTTGGGATGATGTCAGAGTCATTCAAGGAAGAGGAAAGGCCTGTCACGGTCATTTTAGGCAACATTTTCTTTGGCTCTGATATGCAAAAAGTGCCCTCAGAGCCAAAATGATCAGTCAGCACCCCAGTTGCTTCACCCTTGGCCTCAGCTGACGGAAACTTCATTACCAGCCCACCAGCCTTGGTCATTAGGCAGCTGTCAACCGGTACCGAGTTAAGTACGCCTCTGATGTCTTCTGGTCCCATCTGATTTGTCAGGGCACCAGCGCCACTCTCTGGTTTCACAATCAGTACATGCTGACTATGAATGGCTTTTTTCTGGCCATGAGCACTGATCTCAATCACGCCCCCAGGCAGATCCTTCCCTCCCCCCACGAGAGACCCGCGAACAGCATCCGCAAATGACTTTGCCTGATCTTGCGTGACCGCCATGGGTGATGAGACCTTGGTCTCTAGTGCCTCCAGTCTATTTGATACGTCTCTGCTTGAAAGATCGGCCCAACAACTTTATCTTCAAACTCATTCTTGGTACTACTTCCTCCACCAGCCAAGACCTCGTCTGCTGGTGCAACACACTGGCTACACAGCTAGCGAAAGCCCAGCTGGTGGCTCCTCTTCATGAATGGATAGTCGCCTGCATCCAAATTTTCACAAGCTATATGAATCCACTCGCTGCAGTAGGTGCACTTCAGTGCTTGTGCACTTTTTGCTACAGACCTACTACAGCGAGGGCACTGGTGTTGTTTACTCATGATAAGGGAGAACAAAAAACAAAACAAAATGACAACAACAGCAAAACGTATATACAATACTACCCGGGATAAACCCGGGTAGCGCCGCCCCCGTTTGTGTCACCCTAATTTAGGAGAAAAAATGAAAAACGAAAGAAAAAAAGCACAAAAAACAGACATGGAGAAAAACAAAACAAAACAGGGTGTCTGTGAGGTCACCACGAGCAGGTGGGGTATGACTTGACTACCCTTCTAGGAAAGGTAACCCAAACCGAGGTGCTGCAAGTGCTGAGACGGTATTGAAACTTTTCCCAATTCGAGCTTTATAGCAGCAGCAAATACATCACTTAGGCAAGACCTCATTGGTTACGATACTGCCACTGCGCAAAGCAGTGGCAGTACCGAAAAGTGAGAAGTATGCAATCACTCCATGCTGACAACTTCAGTATATATATATTTTTATCTTTATTGTTGATGATTAATGACTTTCTAAAATAGTTTCAGATTTTTTTTTTTTTTTTTTTAATGAGTGTAATGGCTGAAGAGTGTAAATGTAAATGTGTATAAAGGGAAAGATGATGCCCTACAATGAGGAAATTATAGAGGTATAAAGCTTTTAGATCAGATAATGGAGAGAGTTCTAGAAGGTATGATTAGAGAAAGAGTGAATATTGATGAGATGCAGTTTGGGTTTATGCCAGGTAGGGGGACCACTGATGCCATATTCATTGTTCGACAGCTTCAGGAAAAATATATTGGGAACCAAAGGGATCTGTATTTTGTTTTTGGTGATTTGGAAAAGGCTTTTGACAGAGTCCCTAGAGAGGTGGTGAAGTGGGCAATGAGAAAGCTTGGCTTGGAGGAGTGGCTGGTTAGAGTGGTTATGGCCACGTATGTGGGTGCTCGCACCCAGGTAAGAGTGAATGGAGATTTGAGTGATGAGTTTTCCGTGAATGTTGGTGTACATCAGGGGTCAGTTTTAAGTCCCATGTTGTTTTATCATGGTACTTGAAGCCCTCTCATGTGACTTCAGAAACGGACTCCCGTGGGAGATGTTGTATGCTGATGATTTGGTGTTGATTGCAGAGAATGAAAGGGAGGCTGAGGAAAGAATTAGGAAGTGGAGAGATGGTATGGGGCACAAAAGCTTAAGGGTAAATGCAGATAAAACAATAGTGATGATATCTAGGGTTGGTGGCAATACAGTCAATGAAGGAGAGTGGCCATGTGCAGTTTGCCACAAGGGCATGGGAAGTAATTCCATCTTGTGCAGTGTTTGCAATAAATGGGTGCACAAGAGATGTAGTGGTATTAGAGGCAGACTGTGAGATAACGCTGATTTTATGTGTGCGGCATGTCGGGGAGAGAAGGTGGAGATTGTCACGCATGAAAGGACTGAACTTGCTGGTTGTCTCTTGAGTGAGTGGAAGAGTTTTGTTATTTGGGACATGTTATGTGCTGGAGGTGGGGCTGAAGCTAGCTCTGTTGCTAGGGTGAGAAATGGTTGGAAGAAGTTCAGCGAGCTGTTGCCTCTCCTGACACTGAGAGGACTTTCCCTACGTGCTAAGGGGTCTCTGTATGCAGCATGTGTTAGGAGTGTAATGCTGTATGGTAGTGAGACCTGGGGAGTAAAGGAGGAGGATATTCACAGGCTCAGATGTACAGAAATGACAGTGATTAGGTGGATGTGCAGTGCATCCCTGCGTGCAAGGCTGGGGGGGCTGGAAGAGTTGAGAGGTAGGATGGGACTGGAGTGTATTGGTGTTGTGATGAGAAGAGGTAGATTGAGATGGTTTGGGCATGTGGAGAGGATTGGGGATGATAATTGGGTGCAGAAGGTGAGAAGTGTTAATACTGGAGGTGGGGTTGTGAGGGGTAGACCGAGAAAGACGTGGAATGAGGTCATTAACCCTTTCAGGTCTCCTGGCTACTATTGTGGCTTTCTTGGTAGGGGTCTCCTAGCCACTCCCGTGGCAGCATATTTAGGCACGAATGAAAACTGTTGCCTGTGGCTGGTGAATGAAATAAGGATACGAGCCGCTCCCCAGACCCCTCTGCTTCTACCAGGCATGTGCAGATAACAATATTTTAGTTTACACAGTCTGGGAAGAGCTAATCATGGTGGGGGGTTGGGTTGCACGTATTGGTTTTATTATACTGTTGATCTGGCAATATTTTTTTACTATTTTGGCATCAGACAGTTCATTTAGCAAAAGAATATTGTTTGCAATATATTTTTCCTGTTCTGGAGGATACATTGCACACCCCCCAATTGGTCCCTCTCTCTCTCTCTCTCTCTCACCTCCCTCCTCCCTTTCATATCCCCCTTCCTCCACCCCTCTACCTCCTACCGATCCCTCACCCCTCTACCTCCCACCCTCCACCCTCCACTCTCCCTCCAATCCCGCTCCCCCTGCCTCCCACCTACGCACATAGCTGAAGCATCACAGGCAACCAAGAGATTTCCGCATTGTGTCTCAATATGTATTCATTTCTACAGCCTTGGACAGTACTAAGCAAAATAAGAGCAAAGCAAAATAAATTAGTCAGTAGTAACTAGTGATAGTTTTATAAGGATCTTGTAACTGTTTAGTTTGTTGTTTGTAAGGAAAACATCTCAAGTATCATTCACAAATCACATGAGATGTAATGTACATATACTAATGCACTGTTTTTTATTGAAAAAAATGGAAACAAACAATGCAATCATGTCGCCTACACACCAAGAAATCATGTACCCACTGAGATGGCAATACCCACCAGGCTACCACACACCACTTGCTATGCAACTTCCCATCATTTTTGCAGCATTTGTATGGTGAGTAGAGCTTTAATGTTTTATAGGCAGATGTGTATTACTTCCTTGTGCATGAATATGATATTTTTTTCTTTATTCGCAAACCTTGACTTTTTCCCCCAAAATGCGTCTGTCAAACGTGACATTGGGACCTATTTGAGACCTGAAAGGGTTAAGTGTGACCTCAGTGTTAAGGGACTGAGCAGGGAGGCTGCCATGGATCGTGTAGCATGGAGAGCCACCTTTAGGCGACCAAGGCCGATGCATGCAAGCATGTTGAAGCTTTAAAAAACAAAACGAAACAAAACAGTACATCTATCTATCTATCTATATCTATCTACCTATAGATAGATAAATAGATAGACAGATATATATAGATAGATAGATAGAGATAGATACAGATATATCTACCTACCTATCTATAAATCTATCTATCTATCTATTGCCAGACGCCTCAATCACATTCGGGGTGGCCACGAACAAATCGCCTCCATGTCGCCCTGTCCCCAACCATTTCACTGCCCTGCTCCCAACTCACACCCCCCTTCTCTCATACACCACTCCACCCCATCCCTCCATCTCATCCTCGGCCTCCCCCTCCCTCTTCCCCCCTCCACTTCACTTACACTCTCTTCGTCAGTCTTTCACTCTCCATCCTCTCCACATGGCCAAACCACCTCAGTGTATTCCTCCTAATGCTTCCTATCACATCCACATCCACACCACAATGCTCCTTTATATCCTCATTTGTCAGCCTCTCTCCCCATGTGACTCCACAGGCTCCTCTTAACCCTTACACCGCGGGCATGTTTACCAATGGTTTGCGTGTCCCGCGGGGTTATTCGGGCTCCGACAGACTCTCAAAAAATATTTGCCAAAAATCAGTTATTAGTCCTAGAATATTAAAATTATATATGCTTCAGCTTTTTCCTGGAATGTTTGTTGAGCCTTCGTCAGTTACCGTAGGACTTGTGGAGACCTCTGAAGTTGGGTAACGAAGTCTCCACTTTACACTTCCCGACAACCCGTAATATGATTACCACAGCCAGATATTAACACTATAAACACTACTCTATGATTATCAAGTAGTTTGGGATCCAAACTCCAAAAAAAAAAACCACTGTGAAAGCAATGAAAATTACGAGTGCGTATGACCTTCGCACTTGCGCTAGTTCGCTCTTGGTACTCTGTCATTTATTATTCATAAAACCCCTCACACTTTATATTTCTATTACTATATCACACTTATATATATATGGAGTTTTTCTCCATAAGTTTCCTTCAGTAGTATTAGTTTACCGTCACTGAAGTCATTCAATTTTTCATTCAGTAAAATACATAGAGAGCCACGGATTCACTTTCACTGTTATAACATAAAGTATTTGTACTCATATTCTTATATTACTAATTACTTACATTACTATTTACATTTTCTATTGTATTTTCAATATTTACCCTTCTATTTCACTTACACTGTGTTAGTCACTGTCACTTTCAGTAAGATAAAACTATAATACACTGTTCAATCATATGTACTGAACATCCATTGCTTTCACTTGCTATTTACACATTATTTCCACATTACTCTCCTTTCCCACTTGCACTTTTAGAACTGCTTCTGGCTGTGGCAATCAAAGAAGCAGGTAACACAGAGGGGAACCTGGCACTCAGCGCACTGCCAAGAGGTGCGTTTGTGCTCAGGTGTGTGTCGGGTGATATGTGCGCAAACCTGACACCTGCGGATCGCAGCCTTCCTTTTGCCTGTGGCAGGCATTAGCACCAGTCTGTGCCGATCCATATATGCCCTCTGCTCAAGTCGGTCGGGAAGTGTTACTGGATGGCACCTTGGAGTTGCTGCTGTCACCCTACCATATCTTTCCAGCAGCTGCTGAACACAAGTCCTGGCGAACAACCTCAGGGAGAAGGACTTGGGTGGCTTGACCTTCATCTTGTACAGGATGAAGGCGTTTAGCATCGTCATATCTATGAGATGCAGAAAAACTTTCCTGTACCACCTAGTATTCTTCCTGAGGCAGTCGATCTCACCAATCATCATGTCGGGCTTGTCCACCAGCCGCATGTTGATATTGCAGTCTAACACAGCATCAGGTTTCATCACAGGTTCGCCTGTCCTACGGTCGACCTTCCCACTGTCTGTCATTTCCCCCTTATGTACAGTGGTGAGCATGTGCATGACCCTCCTGTCATGCCACCGTATTGCCAGCATCTTCTCAGACTTGCGTAGGTGCACGTTTCCTCGCTGCGAGGTTCCTGCCTCTGTGAATTTAGAGAAGTGGGCACGATTACTTTTGACAGTGCCGCAGGAGCCAATGTCGTGCTCTGAAAGGTACTTGGCAAGTTTCGGTGATGTATAATAGTTGTCTGTATACAGCACATGATTCCGACCAAAATACTTTTCAACGAGCACTTTCACTACACAGCCTGAGAAGCCAAGGGGGCATGTTTTATCCAGATCGACAGTGCTGGCTGAATAAATGATGAAGTCAAGGCTGTACCCCGTCTTACAGTCGCACAGTACAAAGAACTTGATTCCAAAGCGATGGCATTTGCTTGGAATGTACTGTACAAATCGAAGACGTCCTCTGAACAAAACCAAGGATTCGTCAATGACAACCTTCTGAAAGGGGTGGAAGAATGACATAAACTTATCCTTCATTCTGCTCAGAATCTCCCGGATCTTCCAGAGTGGGTCGGTTTGGGAAGGTACATTGTTGTCGGCAAAGTGCAGGTTTCCCATGATGTTCCAGAAGCGATCTCTGGCCATGTACTTATTGAAGGTGGGTGAGGGTAGTAAGGGGTCCATGGACCAGTATTCTTCCAACTCATGCTTCTTTGAGTGTGGTATGAGAAGCATGAGGGCAAAGAACACATACAGCTCCTGCACTCCCAGCATGGACCACTGTTGCATCTTGGCTGCACCTGTACCACTTGCAGCACGTTGTGATTCATACCTGTTGGTCTCATCACATATGTGCTGCATGACTTCGTCATCTAGGAAGGCCAAAAGGAAGTCCACACACTCAGCATTATCATCAAGAATGAAGACAGGCTGTACTCCTGAGGAACTCTCATCAAAAACTAAATGTTCTGGCACAAAATCGGACCCTTCCGTCCACGCGAAGGCGTCCAGGATTCCCTGTCGTGGCGGTGTACGGTGTGTGAGGGTGGTGGGTGGCTGTGAGGCAGGTTTACCTCGTTCAAGGTCACTCGCACTGACCCTGAGTTGCCGTACAGCACTAGCAGCCCTTACTCTAGTAGCAACTCTACTTTTACTGGTCCGGGATTTACCTCTTTCTCTACGGCCTGCCTTCACTGTTGATGCTGGTGGTGACTCCGACGACGAAGACTCCGGAGATAATTCAGCAGACGAAGAGGAAGAAATGAGTGAAGTGGGGCTTGGGGAACGGGGAGGTGAATCAACTTGGGACTCATGGCGGGCTGGGTCACGCGGGGCCATTGTTCTGGGGCTAACACGTCGCCTTTTCACTACCTTCCTAAATTCCTTCCCTTGCTGCACTAACGGCTCCTTTCCCTTGGAGCTAGGGATAACTTCCGACACTGAAGCACTCGTACTAGCACTTTCTGGCACGATTTCCTCACCCGGCTCATCACACGATTCACCTGAAGGGTCAAAATCACTATCCATCATCACCATAGACAATTCCGCTAGTTCACGTTCCACTGCAGAGTCACTTAGTCCTTTCCTGCATCCCTCACGACTTTTTCTGGGTGTAGAGGTCACAGGGCCCATTGCAATGGGCGCAGAAGTGGCAGAAATGGCGGGGCGCGAGTGCGACATGGTTTGACCACAGCGGAGGACAAGGAACTAAATGCCACGGCTTATCTGAGAAGGCAAGGGTTGACATTGACACTGAGGATGACAGCTGCTAACTTACATGCTAATAAATTATTGGAAGAAAATCTCGGCAATACATAAAGAAATAGGTAGTTCCAGGTGAATGTAAATGTCACTTAGGCTTCTCCCTTCCTTTCTGATATATATTTTTATTACAGACATAGATTACAAGGCATAATTCAGAGGGGAAATTACTGTGGTAATGTAGCGAATGAATGCACGTGAGGTGTTGTCAGGTGATAATTAGCCAATTCCTGGTGTATACCACTATCATTTACCTTATTTTTTTTTGGTATATATTATTTTGTATAAGTATAGGGCATAGGGCTTATTTCAATGGATGAAATCTGTGGAAAAATCCGGGGGAGATTTGCTTAGCGCAGCGCGGCTTGGGAGGTGAGAGGACAGGGTAATGGAGGGCAGGTAGGGAGGGGAGTCAGGAAGGGGGGAAAATCACTAAAATGTCAATGGATGGGAGTACAGATGAGATTTGGAGTGCTGACTAGTGTTGGACATTGGCAGTACTGATAGATGATACAAGCCACCACTTGAAAGCCCGGGATAATTCAAAATAACACAGAATCACAAAAGTGACACCCCGCGGTATGATCCATTGCGCCCGAGCATCACGAAAGTGACGCCCCGGTTAAGGACTTAAATAACTCATTTCCACTGCTCTCACATATATATATTATATATATATATATATATATATATATATATGAGTAGCTCGAGTAGCTCTGAAGGAGAATGTTCCAAGCGCCACCACACGCCAAACCTGTTTTTTCCCAGCAAAACCCCACACAAAGCTTCCCCTTCCACTTGGTGGGAGTTGGATTGCTCTCCCTCTGTGGCAATAAGGTCCAAAATCCTATTACGTGGATGTAATTTTTTTCCTAAAAGACCATCACAGTGTATGTCTGGCACCTCTGCAAGAGAAGAATCCAAGCAACATGCTTCTTGGCAAAACAGCACTCAGCCAATCAGCATGCTTGCTGGGGCGGCATTCACCCAATGGCGGTCAGGGGATGCCAAGACGTGGACAATGCACAGCCAATAAGCTACCTTCCACTCCCACCTGGCACAGCTTGGCTCAGTCTCCCTCTCACACTGCCGTCATTACCTCATTCCTTGGATTACACCAGTGTTTTTGTGCTTTCTGCAGCCATGGATTGCAGTGCTTCATCTAGTGATCCTGATAGCCAGCAAGCTATCACTGTTCCCCATGCGACGAGTGCAGGTGAAAGCTTAAGTGATAGTGGGAGAGGCAGAAAATGCCTTTGTAAAGTGGAGGAGTTGGGAAGCACAGTGGCAAAATCAAAGTGTATCCTAGGCCAGGCATATGTGAGCTACAAGACGAAAAAAGAGGTTGTGCATGTGCCACTGGCAATCCCTGTCATGATGGTTGCTTTGGAAAGGTTATGCAGGAAGGTGAGAAAAAAGTGTTCAGTGAATTCTGGGCATTAGGATCATATGATTCCCAGAATGTGTACATACAGAAAGTGGTTGAAGTCTGCGAGTGAAGCATAAGTGTACCAAGGAAGCACACAGTAAGTGCAGCAGTACCCATCAGTATAGTGCAAACGTGAACAGCATCAAGACCTGGGTGTGCAAGAAAGGTTTCCTTGCTATGCATGCCATTAGCATTACACGGTCGACGACGGCATTGCGTAAGGTAACGAGCACAGGCACACTTATTCCTGATCAGCGAGGACGTCATGAGCCTGCCAACAAAATCGTTGGTAACAAGGCACTATGTGTGAGGGAGCACATCAAGCTGTTACCTGCAATGTACTGTCATTATAGCAGGGCAAAAACACTGAACCAGAAATACCTGAAGTCGCACCTGACCACAGAGAAGCTGTACGTGGCATACCTGGAATGGCTGTCAAAATGATCCAGATGAGCAGCATGCCAGTCTGCATTATTACTCTGATGTTTTCACTCGTGAGTTCAGCATCTCCTTTGAGCCACCCCACACCGATACCTGCACCACTTGTGACACATTTGATGTGTCCATCAAGAATTCAGAAGGGGACCAGACGACCTTGGATGACCTCACCCAGAAGAAGGAGGCACACCTACATACGGCACAGCAGGCACACAACTTCATGAAGGCCATGGACTCAGACAACAACCCAGACCTTCATGCTATCTGTGTCGACTTGCACCAGACACTGCCCACACCAAAAATCAATGCTAATGTTGCATACTACAAGAGAAAACTATGGACCTAAAATCTTTGCATCCACAACCTGAAAACCAACACCAGCACTATGTAAGCGTGGGTCATGTGAAGTTGCAAGTTGCATAAAACACTGGATAGACAAGGAAAGTGTCATTGATGACTTAACTGAGTTAGTGGTCGTCTCAGATAACTGTGCTGGCCAGAACAAAAACATCAACCTGGTGCTGTTTTACCTGCATGAGCTGCACTCGAGGCGTCAATTGTCTATCGATCATGTCTACTTGGTGCCTGGCCATAGTTACACGGCCTGTGATCGTGCGTTTGGCAATACTGAATGGTATTTAAGGCATGTGCCAAACATTTATACACCTGAAGTACAAAGTTGTGCGCATGAACCAGGACTTGTTTCTAAACTTTGGCGTGTTGCAAGCCTCCATCACTAAAATGCCAAGCACCAGGTTGAACCTTCCAGGACTCCTGGCAGCTCCTATTCCGACTTAGATTCCGGGAAGGTGTACTCATAAAGTCGGACTATGAGTACAATGATGATGTCACCGAGCTGCGACTCATGAAGGGTAGAGGAGCCTGGTCCCATGCCAAATTCGACCTAGTACCATCCACCTCCCACCCATATATGCTACCCTCTCCCCCTCTCTGATGAGAAGATCAGTGACCTGCAGAGGTTACTGCCTCTCATGCCCTAAGACAAGTGCCAGTTTTATGACAGGCTTGAGGCAGGCAGGGTTGACACTGTCACCACATCCGAGGAGGATGAGGATGACGAGTTGCTGGAATATTGCAACTAATCCAGCTGTGGGTGGGGGGAGGGGAGGGATGGGAAAGGGGGGAATCATCATGTAACAAACACCACAATGACGACGTAAGTACCTGTATTAATTTTAATTTTTATTATTATTATTATTATTAATTGAAAGTAAATGAGAATAAGAGTAAAGTCATGAAGTGTACAAGGTTGGTAGATGATAGGGGGATGAATATAGTTTTGAACGGCGAGTTGCTTGAGGAGGTAGAGTGTTTTAAATATCTAGGGTCACATGTTGCTGTGGATGGAAGAATAGATGCAGAAGTGAAGTTTAGAATAAATGATGTAGGAAAGGTGCTGGAGGAATGAAAAAAGTGTTTAGATATCGTTCGCTTAGAATGGATGTAAAGAGAAGGCTGTATGAGGGTGTTGTGGTACCGGCTGCGTTATATGGTGCTGAAACATGAAATGTGGGTGTAGCAGAGAGGAAAAGTTTGAATATAATGGAGATGAGGTGTCTGAGGAGTATGTGTGGAGTGACGCATAAGGATCGAGTGCGAAATGATGAAATGCGAAGGAGAACTGGAGTTGTTCGGGAGATGGCTGGTAGAGTTGAGCAGAGGGTGTTGAGATGGTTTGGGCATATGGAGAGAATGGAAAATGAGCGACTGGTGAAAAAGAAAACTAGATCTGATCCGAGAGGTGTAAGGCCGAGATGAAGACCACGAATAGGATGGATGGACAGTGTGAAGAGAGCGCTGGATGCGAGAGGGATGTCTGTTGATCAAGGAAGAGTGGCTGTGTGTGACAGAAATAAATGGAGAGAAATTGTGAATGAATAAGTGATGACGCAGCCCTGAGGGGATATTCTCCCGCATTTGGTCTGATCAGCTAGTCAGGTCAGGTGCGGGTAAGGGGATGGGTCCGTTATGATGTGGCAGGGGTAAACCAGCTCTGCTGTTGGGCCCTGCTGCGGATGTCACTGATTGCATTGTGCAGTTGACCTTTGTGTGGTGTGGTGTGGTGAGGATCTGTCCGTTCTCCCCTTTGGGGCTAAGATGCGAATGAATGTGTTTGAATGGATGAGTAAATGGGGAGTGTGTCGTCCTGTCTCGGCTACCTCCCTTTCCTTGGAGGAAGCAGCCTAGGTATATAGATAGATAGATAGATTATTATTATTACTAGGACCATTATTATAATTATTATTAATTTTATTACTAATGATATTATTATTGTGAGTGTGCTGCTATTTTCTTTTACATGTTATTACCTTTTCATTATTACTTTGTCCCTGTGCAGTGGGTGAAACTAATTTATTTTGGGGTAAAAAAAAAAAAAAAAATCCTGAGATGATATCATCAACTCAGGACACATTTAATTTCATTTATAACATTAGATTAATGTTACCGAACTATTAAGACCCTTACAAACTTGAATAAATTCAGATATTAAGGGGATGGAGAGGATCATGATTGACCTTGACTATTAATAATCAGTTAATGATGACTCAAATTATATTTTTTTCATGCGTACTAAAAGCTGAAAGTGTGAGGAATATATAGATATGTGTTTCATAAATATTGTATGGTTGATTTTATAAACATTTCTTTAGCTCTGTTTTGCGGCGTTTTTTAAAACCGGTGCATGAAGAGTTCTCCTGTGGAGCTACTCGTCTATATATACAGTACATCCCCTAGTACGCTCCTATATGGGCGGCAGAGGATATCACGTACTAGGAATTCGTGTATTGTGAACACATAAACTTATGGGAAAAATTATATATGGGCGGCACCCCCCTTCATGGGCAACCCTTGAGACACCTTTCAGACCTAAGTATTGTACTGTACAGGGAAACTATCTAAGACATATTACCTAAGATAAAGTAAACCAACAAGATTATGGCTTTACTAGGTAAATCAACAAGGATATAGCTTAACTAAATCAACAAGAATATGCCTGCTCACCTTAACCCAAGAGGACAACAGGCTTGATGGAGGTTAAGAAGAGGATCTAAGGCAGGACGAGGCACCTAGCATGCATCTCTTGCATCACCCACCACACCATCCGACACACCACCTTCCTCACCACTTTCGACACTTTCACTACGTAATGCACTCACTTCGTTCATAAACCCTTCAAAGTCTATTTCTGACACCTCAGACATTGCATCATCCTCTTGATCCTCCTCAGGATATGGCTCTTCTGATGTTGATGGGAGTGATTCCTCACTTTCTTGGAGTTGAAGGTACGGGTGATGAGGGTTTGCTTCCGTCTGTTTACTTCCTGGTTGTGCTTGTCTGTGTAGTAGCGGAAGGTTCTGTCCAGTGAAGACATCACCTCCTCCACTCGCAACTGAGAGCGTTCGATGTCCTTGAATTCTTCCTTGAATTCATCAAGGGCACACAGTACTGCTGCTGTTTCCTGCTCTGTGTCAGCCTCGTCCACTCTCTGCACAAGGTGGGCCTAGCATAGCAACTGTTATCGCTTCTTGGGGGGGCAATGTTACGTACTCAGGGTAACCCCGGATCTGGACCACTCTTCACTGCCCATCTCGCTTACAAGGAGTTCAATTCGCATACTAATAAAAAATACACACACACACACAAAAAAAAAGGTCCTCGCTTACAAGGGGGGTTGTGCATACTAGGAACTCGCGTACTGTGGGGATGTACTGTATATAAATATAAATATAAATATATATATATATATATATATATATATATATATATATATATATACAGTATATATATATATATCTATCTATATGACGAGGAGAGTGTATGTGAGTGAGGTGGACGAGGGGAGAGGGAGGGGGAGGCCAAGGATGAGATGGAGGGATGGAGTGGAGAGGTATATGAAAGAGGGGGTGTGAACTGGGAGCAGAGCAATGAAATGGCAGGGGACAGGGCGACATGGAGGCGATTTGTTTGTGGCCACCTCTTATGGGATTAAGGCATCTGGTAAGAGATTATATACTCTATATATATATATATATATATATATATATATATATATATATATATATATTATATATATATATACAGTAACCCCTCCAATATCCGGATCAATAGAGCCATAGGCAGGTCCGGATAGTGGTCCTGTCCGGATATTGGGCCCCAGCTTATGGACTTGTACTTATGGACCCTAACTCTGAAAAACACCTATACAACTCCCTCTGGACATGCATTGCACCTATTTAAGACCCAAATCACACCAATAAGGGACATAAAAGACTGAAATAAATGCAAAAGAACCATAAAATGAGGTTTTAGAGGTGAGTTTATACAATATTAAACATTCTGGGTACTTACAAGTCCCTTGCTCTTGGACTGGTTTGAACCGCCAGTTTGCAGTCCACAGTTAATCCTCTGCACTCTAAATTCTAATTTCTTAACACTGCACAACACTGTAAATTCCTGTGTGTTCTAGTGGCAAGGTATTGCAGTTTATTCACTGTTTATTCACAAAAAACAAGCACCTGTGGCTTGCACTGTTATGAGTATCTGCTCTCCATCGGAGTTAAGCTGTGACTGTTGATGTTGGTGGGGTAACAGAGTTGCCAGATCGCAACAGCCACATTACCAATCTCCTCAACTTTCATTGTCAAATATAACTTTTCATTACCAAATTCGTAAAGCTAGCATATATTCTTCACTAATTATATATACAAGTGGAAATACATGTAATCACTCTCCTTATAACTAACACCATGTTGATTATTTTCACACTATGTAGGGTAGCAGATTAATCAGAGAGAGCAAACAATCCACCATCTCCATCCTGTGTATCCTCATACATGTGAAAAATCCATTTGGTAATGCATTATTCTAATTCATTACCAAACGAATTTTTCATTACCAAATTGGCCCACACTTGGTAATGAAAAATACCAAATGGCAACCTGACAGGGGAGGGAGAGGGGGAGGAAGGAAGGGGTGAAGGGACCATGGTGTAACAGCTGTTTGGCGCCAGGCGGGAATTTCAAATTATGGGAGGGAAAAAGTCAGATTTTTTCGAATTTTTTGTGGTTTTTGGCCCATTTTGGGAATATTGGATCCCAGGAGGATTATGTCCGGTTAGTGGGGATGTTCGGATATTGGGTGTTCGGATATTAGAGGGATTACTGTATATATATATATATATATATATATATATATATATATATATATATATTATATATATATATATATATATATATATATATATATATATATATATATACATCCATCCATCACCCAATCCTACACTGCCCCATGACATGCGTAGATGCCTGGGGCTTGGCAAGTTGGTCCTGACATTTAAGATGAGAGTGACCAGCCTCACTCATCCCTGAGCAGCATTGTGTAAGCAATAAACCCCAACCACCCCTTGGATATAAACCTTCACTGGCTCAATCCGATTGGAGTGCCGTAATTACTTCTTAAACCACCAGGCGCCAAAATTTGGTTATATGGTTACCACCAAGCGTAGTAAATGGTTTCCTGGTATGTACGTATGTGTGTATATGTATATATATATATCCATCGATCCATCATCCAATCCAATGTTGCCCCATGAGAAGCGTAAGAACCCGGAGCTACGCAAATTGTTTCTGACATTTAAGATGAGAATGACCTGCCTCACTCATCCCCTGTGTGGCATTACATGAGCATTAAACCCCAACCACCTCGTGGATATAAACCTGCACCAGCTCAATCCAACTGGAGCGCCATAATTACTCATTAAACCACCAGGCGCCATAATTTGGTTATATGGTTACCATCCAGTGACGTACAGTAAATGGTTTCCTGGTGTACAGGAAAAAATTTGGTTTGTCACTCAGTGTAGAGTCACCCATAGGCAGAAGGAAAAGGAAAGAATGAAGAAAAGAAAGACGGAAGAGGAAGGAAAGAAGAAAGGAAAGGGAAGACACTCAAAGCAACACTACAACGAGTGAGTGAATGGAGAATATATACAATATATATATATATATATATATATGAAGCCTCTGTGGTACATTGGTAAAGTGAGCATTTTTGTACACTGAAGAACAAGGGTTCATGCCCCGCCAGGGTAAAAAACTTTGAGAGCGTTCTTCTGGCCACGTACTGCATTGGCGGACATCTGGAGTGCTGTGGTTGAACCAGTGTCGCATACTATAGAGTATGCTTGCACCCACTCAGCTTGCGCAGGCTGATTACACTTGGTTCACAGACTACACACACATCCAAAGCCACTCCAACACAACAATTACACTTACAATCACTTCTCCCCCTACATACAATCTCTACCAGACAGCCTAAGCCACTTGGTAGAGATATATTGGCTATATCGTCCCCACTTAGGTCGGGATAGGCCGGTCCAACAGTGGACACTCAAACGGCTGATGAGATGAGATGAGATGAGATATATGCATATATATATATATATATCAGCCGTGGCTCAGTGGGTTAGAGCGCTCCGCTCTGACCAAAGGGTTGGAGGATTGAATCCACCTAAGGGTCATTGGTAGACATCAGGAAGGGCATCCGGTCATAAAATGCTACATGCTCCAATTCAAAGTCCTCTACCCAGGAGCAACGCCTTAGCCCTTCGGGGATACCAGGCGTAAAACCAAATATATATATATATATATATATATATATATACAGAGAGAGAGATAGATAGATAGATTGACAGACAGATATATAGATAAATATATGTATGGGGTGGTTGGGGTTTATTACTCACATAATGCCACCCAAGGATGAGTGAGGCTGGTCACTCTCATCTTTAATGTCAGAACTGACTTGCCTAGCCCCGGGCTCCTGCACTCCTCAGGAGGCAACACAGGATCAGATGATGTGTATATACAGTATATATATATATATATATATATATATAGACAGATAGATAGATAGATAGATAGATAGACAGACATAGATAGATAGTTATAGACAGATAGATAAACAGACAGATATATATATATATATATATATATATATATATATATATATATATATATATATATATATATATATATATATTAGCTTCAATTACAACAAAATTTCTGAAATTGTAACAAAAGTTGAGAATTTATCTGGACATTGCAATACAGATATAAAATACCAGATAACAGTATTCAAGACAGCTAAGATATGTCATTCATAAACTGTATGCTTATTTCACAAGAAATAATCACAGGATACCAAAAACTTTTTACCTTTTCAGAGACTAAGTCTTCCCTGAGACAGTTTAGGGTCTTGCGTTCAGTGATGATCTGCTGCTCTAGCTCCCTCTTTTCTTTCTCCACTTCACGTACTCTGTGAAAATGGAGATGTCCAGTTTTCACGAGGCCCCTGTTTAGTGTAATGTCAATTAAATGACAAAAGTTGGGATTAAATAAGAATGGTGAAAAGAAATGAGGTTATAATAATAACGAACACTGAAACACCTTACTGTGTTGACTGTTCTGTATCTATGCACGATTTCTGTTGGCTTAAAAAAAAAAAAAAAAAATCCAAATACAGTACTGCTGTACAATGACCACAAATCATGCTGGAATATGGAACAATCAATTTACTACCTTACTGTTCATTCAAACATCCTCCCCCCCCCCCTCCAAAAAAAAATCCTACATTCTACTTTAATGCTATGTACACCATTACCTATGGCTCCCCCAATGCTTCTTCAGAACCCAGTGTTTTTGACTCCATATCCACTCAGTTGAGTAACCTTAATCTTTCCCTTAGCACTGAAATCACCATATTGGGTGATTTTAACGAACATAATGTTGAATGGTTACTGCATTCTGCAAGGACTGACGATGCTGGTCTAGAGTGCGAGCTGTCTGCAGAATCGTTTAATCTCATGCAGCTGGTAACACAACCAACCAGAATACCAGATAATCCTGACCATACTGCCCATCTCTTGGATCTATTCCTGATAAAGAATCCACATCAATGCGGGACAGAGGTTCTGTCACCACCTGGATCCTCTAACCACAATCTCATCAAAGCCTCATTAGTTAGCCCCCAAAACCTCCCCATTCTGAGCCTGTCATGGAGACCCAGTGTCAGTTTGATAGGGCAAACTGGGATGGATTTAGAAATTATCTTGCTGACATTCCATGGCAGTTTTTCTTCTCTAGTGATGCCAATTCTACCCAACCCCACATTTGCAACTTAATACTTGCTGGTATGGATTTATTCATACCACTAAAGATCAAACTCTTCAAACTGGTCTGATAGCAACTGTGCCAGGGCAACAGCCCAAAAGTCATTAGCATATAACTCTTACTTAAAATCAAAAACATCAGAATCACTCTCTCAATTAAAAAATGCTAGAAACCATGCAAAAGCCATAATAAATCTTGCTAAATCAAACCTTCTTCAAAATCAAGCATCAAAACTACTTAACAACCCTAATGACAAAAGAACATTCTGGTCAACTCTCAGTTCTTTCAATAATAACTTTATCATCATCCATTCCCCCACTAAAGTCTTCAGATGGCAACATTACAAATAATTCGCATGGGAAAGCAAATATCTTTGCCAGTACATTTGCTGGAAATTCTACCACAGAGGAAGTCAGCCAGAATATCCCAGTACTTGAACTTGACTCTCCCAAAATTGTTCCACTTAAAATAAAGACAAGATATGTAAAATCTATCCTAGACAATTTACCTACCAACAAAGCTCCAGGCCCAGATGGAATTCCTCCAATTGTTTTGAAAAAGTGTTTCCCAGAACTTGCCTCTGTTCTAGCTAAATTATTCAGACTATGAATAGCAACTTCTTCATTCCCTAATTTATGGAAAGAAGCCAATATCCACCTCATTCCAAAGACAGGAGGTTCCTCTGACCCCTCTGGGTACAGACCAATAGCTGTCACATCTTCTCTTGGTAAAATATTTGAAATTTTAATAAGCACATAGTTAAACATCTTGAATCCAACAACTTAATTAGTGACAGACAATATGGTTTTTGCCACAAAAGATCCACCATTGACATACTCAATCTCATGACTCATACCATCCATCAATCAATCGACCTACATGGAGAAACTCATGCAGTAGCCCTTGATATTTCTAAAGCTTTTGATAGAGTATGGCACCGTTCCCTGCTGTCCAAACTCCCTAGGTATGGACTAGCATCTTTTGTTCCTCTGCTTTCCTCATATCTCAGCGACAGTAAAATATGAGTAAAGGCAGATGATGTATATTCCAATTTCCACTCAGTTAATGCCAGTGTACCACGGGGATCAGTTCTGGCACCAATCCTGTTCCTGGTTCATGTTAATGATCTCTCATCTGTCACCCTCAATCCCATCCACTCATATGCAGATGATTGAACACTTCATAGTTCATTCACATTCAGACACCCATTTACAAAGTCTAATATCTCTAACTCTCAACTCAGTACTGCCATCTCCATAAATCAAGACTTTCTATGATCAATGAATGGGGCTAAAACAACCCTGTATCATTTCATGCTAGTAAAACCAAATATATACAATTTACTAACAGACAGACATTGTCAGAGTCATATATTACAATGCTACTAATATTTCCATCTCCAAAAGTATTGAAATTCTCAGTGTCTCCCTTAACAATGCCCTCAGCCAGACCTCTCATGTCAGATCACTTGCTAAAACCACCTCTGAGAAACTCGGATTATTGTACAGAGTCCGTAACTTCTTCACTGACAAGCAGTTAGCCATAACTTATAAGAGTCATGTGCACTCTCAGCTTGAATATTGCTCACCCTTGTGGAATGGATGTGGAAAGGCTGTATTAAAACAACTAGACAAAATCCAGAACAAAGCTGCTGGAATTTTTAATAACCCTGCTATTATAACTAAACTACCTCCCCTACGAGTAAGAAAGAACGTTGCCTCCCTTGCATTATTTTACAGATATTTTTATGGCAAATGCTCAGACGAAGTTGCATCTATTGTGCCACCTCTCCATGCCTTCCCTCATGCTACACAGGCATCTGGTAGCGCTCATGACTGGAATGTCACTCAGCCATATTGCAGAACTTCTGCCTATCAGAATTCTTTCATTCCCCAAAATGCATCTCTCTGGAACTCGCTTCCCCAGAGTTGTTTCTCTCCAAACTTCAACCTACAGCTGTTCAAGTCCAACTGTTAATAGATATTTTATGAATGGGGGACACCAGTAATCGGGCATAGGGATTATTCTTTTTATTCATTTGTTTTTCCTTCCTCTGTTCTGTTATTTTAAAAAAATAAATAAATAAAAATAAAAACATTATTCTATTACAAATCATACTAGAACACTAATACTAATACTATTATTATACAATTCAAAAGACAGTACCACTTGTTCATCACAGAGCTGAAGTGAGTGTGCATAACCTTACCTGTTGTCACTACCCCTTAGTTGCTCTACTTCCTTGTTGAGTCTCTTCACATCCCGCTCCAATGTTGAAGTTTTGCTAGCTGCCTCATCAATAAGCCCATCCTTTACTTCCATAGCAGTACGAAGCCTTGACACCTGGCAGAGGCGATATCATTAGATACGTATTGCCTATCAGCACCATTATGTTAATATATAATCAATCCCAACCAAACCTTTATGAGTCACATCTGGTTAAAGCATCTTACCTCACCAGACTACTGATAACAGGTGTTCATTTGTGGCTACTGTATATGGTTACCATTCAATGTAGTGGATAATTTCCTGGGTTACAATAAGTAAATACAAGTACAGTAATCCCTCGTCATCTGATGCACTCTATACAATATTTCGCGTACACGATCGATCTTCTTTAGTACCCTTGGCTCTCTATACGATTGCTCTGGCTCACACTTAAGATCGCACGAGCGCGGTCGGTCCAGCGTTCCTCAATGTAAGTCGATAGGCATTTGTTTGGAATTGTGATCGCCGCGCCAATGATTGATGGTGCGGTGACCCATCAAAGCCAGCTTGGGGTACAAGTAGTGAATTGGGCTACTTATGGAAACCCTGTATTACTAAATTTTGAATTTAGCTACTTGTGACTTTTGGGGCTACTTTAAAAGTGAGTTGGGCTAAACTGGGCTACTAATGAGATGAAAGTCAAAGGTTGATTAGTGATTATGTATCATTTAAAATACAGCCTAATATAATTACCTTTTGAAGACACAAAAAGATAATGAATTATAATTTATCATATCATCCCTCTTTAAATTTCTTGCACTCTTGCATTAATTCCTGATTGGCAATTTAATTCGAACTGAATGTGTGAGATTACCACCCCAGTCAGTCGTGTATTCTTCATCCACGACTCTTGGATGCAGAAGCAGACCTTGATAATCTTCAGCTACGAAGACGTGGTTGTGGAGACTTACTGAATAATTATTTACATATGTAATTATAATGAGGTGCAAGAAAACACCTTCCTTTAGTTCCTAAAATACTTTCGTTAAGTTGAAAAAATGACTAAGTCCAACAGTAAGAGTTATGTTTTGTGAAGAAGAAAACAGCTTAGTTCTGTGAATGTAGAAGAAATGACATAATTTAAAGAAATAAGAAGTAAATTTAGTTAATGCAGTAAGTAAGGAGTTCTGTGTTAATTAACTTTAGGCTTACATCACTTCGAACAACATTACAGGAGCATTAATGGAGCAGCATACAACTGGTAAGTTGTGCACAGTTAAATTACAGTATATGCGTCTGTATGTATATACTCATGGACAGAGAGAGAGAGAGAGAGATACTGTAGACAGATATATTGATGGATATGTATATATACTGTACATAATTATGTTGGGCTACTTTATACTGAAATTCACTACATTTGAGGCCTGTTACCGCTACTTTTGGTCACAAAAATCTGGCAACCCTGGCTCAGCCTAGTTTTTCCCGCCCTCCCGTTTGATTCACTAGCTTTGTATTCCTGTGCATTAGCGACGTGATTTTCACTATTATTTCTCACCTAACCTCAAGAACAAGTTCCGTGATGTCTTCCAAGCGGCCTGCAAACTCTAGTGCCTCTGATCTCAAGCCTAAGAGAGCCAGGAAGAGCTTAAATTTGGAGTCCAACCTCATCATCATTAGCCGACATGAGGGAGGCGAAGGGGTAAACTCCATTGCTCACGCCCTTGGTCTGGCCCAGTCTACAGTATCAACAGTGATTAAGAATGCTGCCAATGTTAAGAAGGCTGGTGAAACGAGCTTGTCAAACCTTCCGTCAATTGTTTAGTGTTTTGGGTGAAGAGAGAGTGAGGAGCGAGTGTTTACGGTGCTGGGACGAGTTTGTGTGACACGTAAGCTTTATAGGTCAGTGTTTATGAAAATGTTTCAAATTCTAAGCTGGATGTGTGTTTTTCATTGCTTTGCGATTGTTATCATTAAAGTAGAGCACATGAAACATCTTTTATTTATAGCCTCCCTTGTCAAACCTTCCGTCGACTGTTTAGTGTTTTGGGTGAAGAGGGAGTGAGGAACGAGTGTTTACGATGCCGGGACGGGTTTGAGTGACATGTAAGTACAGCAAATAAAACATCTATTATTTATAAAATATGTGGTAAAGTATAGTTTAAGGGCACATAAATATGAGTCTAGGAACGCATCTCTGTTTTTCCCATTAAATCTTAAGTTCAGTACACGACTGCTCAATTTAAATTGCCTATTCAGGAACGTAACCCAATTGGATAGCAAAGGAGACCTGTATACCCCAGTTTAATGATGCAATTGGTTAAGGAAAAACCCATCGCTGGGCAGGGTATCGTATCTCAGGGTAGATTTAACATTTAACCTGTGGATTGCACAATTACCTTTTTTATCCCACCCCATGGTGTACTATTAAAAAAAAAAAAAAAAAAAAAAAAAAAAAATGTTTTATATAAACTTGAAGATAAACATCCAGGGCATCATCTGGTGGGAAAAAAAAAAAAACATTGTCTTTGTGTATGGTCATGTGTAAGTTTGCATAGTAAAAAAAAAAAAAAAAAAAAAAAAAATTTGTTTTATATAAACTTGAAGATAAACATCCAGGGCATCATCTGGTGCAAAAAAAAAAAAAAACTGTCTTTGCGTGCGGTCATGCGTAAGTTTGCATAGGGGAGTACAAAAAAAAAAAAAAAGTTTTTGTTTATTATAAATCTGAAGAAAAACATCCAGGGCATCATCTGGTGGGGAAAAAAAAAAAATTCTCTCTCCACCTTTGCATAGCACCATAAGTTTGCATAAGGGTGAAGCAGTTAGCGGTGAAGCTTGGCCAGCACAGCCTGAGCTGTGGTTCGCAACACAACACTTCCCAGCCTGGGCTGTGGCTCACAACACCTTCCCAGCCTGGGCTGAGGCTCACAACACGATGCTTCCCAGCCTGAGCTGTGGTTCGCAACACATCGCTTCTCAGTCTGAACTATGGCTTGCAACACGACACTTCCCAGCCTGAGCTGTGGCTTGCAACACAACGCTTCCCAGCCTGAGCTGTGGCTCGCAATCTACAGGTTAAAGTATAGTGCACCCCCACACAATGCGAACTCATGTGGTGCGAATCACCTACACTGCGAGGTCAACCCAGAAAATGCTTATTTTTACTGAATATGAAATCTGCAAATCAAACTTCCCAACATGTGAATAGGTTGTATGATTCCAAGGCAAGAATGGACTTCCCGCCATTGGCTGGACAATGCGAGTCAGTCACACGAAGGCAGGTGGCTGGCAACAAGCCAAATTCAAAATGGCAGGCAGCTGGCCTGCTATCTGCAAGCCATCTACCGAATTTCCTGGAAAAACAGATACTTCTCTTCCATACTGCCACAAGAACACGTGTTGTACCTCGCATCCTGTGGTCCGTTTTAGCATCGTAGCAGTACTCACCTCTAAGAGCAAGAGGATCACATTACAGTTGAAGAGTAAGGCCATTAAAATGAAGCAGGAGAGGAAAGGACACCCACCCCCCCTCCCTTCTTAACCCTTACACCGCGGGCATGTTTACCAATGTTTTGCGTCTCCTGCGGGGTTATTCGGGCTCCGACAGACTCTCAAAAAATATTTGCCAAAAATCAGTTATTAGCCCTAGAATATTAAAATTACAAATGCATATGGCACATACCTTCAGCTTTCTCCTGGGATGTTTGTTGAGCCTTCGTCGATTACCGTAGGACTTGTGGAGACCTCTGAAGTTGGGTAACGAAGTCTCCACTTTACACTTCCCGACAACCCGTAATATGACTACCACAGCCAGATATTAACACTATAAACACTACTCTATGATTATCAAGTAGTTTGGGATCCATACTCCAAAAAAAAAAAACACTGTGAAAGCAATGAAAATTACGAGCTCGTATGACCTTCCCACTTGTGCTAGTTCGCTGTTGGTATTCTGTCATTTATTATTCATAAAACCCCTCACACTTTACATTTCTATTACTATATAACACTTATATATATCTACAGTCTTTATCCATAAGTTTTCTTCAATAGTATTAGTTTATTGTCACTGTAGGGATTCAATTTCTTTCAGTAAAATACGTAGCATTCACTTTCTCGTCCTGTATACTAGCATTGAGAGTGAATGTCACTTTCACCTTCACTCTCATAACTCATAGTATTCAGACATGCTAGAGTGAAACTTTCACTTTCATTACTCCCAGGGTATATACTCGTATTCTTATAATACTACTCATTTACATTTCTATTTACGTTCTCTATTTTATTTACGTTATTTACATTTCTATTTTCTTTACACTGTGTTATACACTGTCACTTGAAGTAACTTATAAAACTATTTTCCACTGTTCACATATATTTACAATCATTACTTTCACTTGCTGTTTACACATTATTTACAATTCCACTTGCACTGTTTTACTCAATAGAAAGATCGTAGTCACTCTTTTATCAATTGTCAGCCCTTTACCTCTTTCCACACGAGGTTTAGTAGGGGGTAAAGGTCACAGGGCCCTTTGCATGGGGGTGAAAAGTCCCTGAAGTTAGCAAGAGCAAACAGACATACCTCCAGATTGGAAGATGAGAGTGAACTGATAAGGGTAGGCCGGGGTGCTGGCCTACCTAGGGAAATGCATTACTGCCAAGGTTAGCCTCTTGACAGCAGCTAATATATAGCAGTGAAATGATTGGCAGGAAATCTAGACAATACATTATAAATTAGGTAGTTCCAGGTGAATCTAAATATCACTTAGGCTTCTCCCTTCCCTCCTTATATGTATATTTATTACGAAAATAGATTATACGGCATATTTCAAGGGGAAATAAACAGCGAAAATTAGCAAACGAGTGCATGTGAGGTGTTGTCAGGTGATAATTAGCCAATTCCAGGTGTATGGCACTCTCACTTACCTTATTTCTTTCTTGTATATATTATTTGGTATAAGAATACGGCATAGGGCTTATTTCAATGGATGAAATCAGTGAAAAATTCCAGGGAAGATTTACTTAGCATAGCACGGCTGGGCAGACGAGAGGATAGGGTAATGGAGGGGGGGTAGGGAGGGGAGTCAAGAACGGGGAGAAATGGCTAAATTGTCAACAATGGATGGGAGTACAGATGAGATTAGGAGTGCTGACTAGTGCTGGTCATTGGCAGTGCTGATAGATGATACAAGCCACCACTTGGAAGCCCGAGTGAATTCAAAATAACACAGAATCACAAAAGCAACGCCCCACGGTATGATCCCTTGCTCCCAAGTGTCACGAAAGTGACGCCCCGCGGTTAAGGGGTTAACAAGCCCAGAAGTCACTTAAATAAAGGTACATGGTGTACTATTTGTTGGTTATTTGTTAGTCTAACTAGAAGTACTATTAGAAAAAGTATTAGCAGGACAGAGTAGGTTAGAAGGGGTCTCGAAGACAAAGCCCTGGGTGGGCTGTTCACCACATACCATTTTTCCCATAAGTTCTTTGGTTTACACAATGCGTTATCGTAGAATGTGAGGGTGCACTGTATAGGAATGCGTTTTTGAGCCTTGGGTACCCCCCCCCCAACCAAGCCCTAAACCCACCCAAATGTGTCAAAAAACAAGTTTAAAGCCAATCTAAATGGCCTAACAGCTGTAAAAGAAGCTAACCTAAGATTAACACCTGTAAATAACTCACTAAAACCAACAAATAAAATCTGAAAATTGTCAAATAAAAGTCTGGAAAAAATCAAGCTTAGTAAACTGTACCCCAAAATGACAATATTCATCCCACCTATGGTTAAAACACATTAATCTAAGTCTAAAAACAGTTTATAAATCAAGCTAATCACACAATTTTAGTCTAAAATATCATCAAAATCAGTTAGAAAAAAAATCACAACCCATTGTTAAACAGGGGTTTGGCCATTGATGGGCAGCGTATGGTGGTATATCTACCCCCATCGTTAAGCCGGGGTATCACATGTAGAGGTATCGTATATCAAGGTACAGTGATACCTTGATATAACGGACTTCAATAAACTGGAACTTGCTTTTATCAGATTCGAGGAGCTACCAGACTAAATTCCTATGTATCAGAAAAAGTCTGATACAGCCAGAAGCAGTCCGGACTGCCTGACCACTATAGCTATGTTCACCACAATAAGGTAAGCAAAAGACATGTTTATCAGTGTAGAGTACAGTATTATTATATATATACTATACCATCTGATTAATGTAGTGAAGTTATAACACAGTACAGTATCACAATGGTAGTCAAAACAGCTTAAAAACCATTCATGCAATCCAGACTAATGCCTGATATATCGGAAAAAGTCTGGATTAGCAGGGGGAAGTCCAGATGTCGTTTTTATCATAATTTCACATTTTTCGGAACGGTTTGGGCCCCAATCAGCCCATTAAAATGAGGTCTTCCTGTATACCTGTATGTCTAAAAGTAAAATAAACTGGTTAGAGCATTTTTTTTTTTAATGTGTACAGTATTACTCTAGTGGTAGGTGGTGGCGACCATCATCCACTCACTTGATGTAATGCTGCCTACTTCTTCCTTAGCCTTTATCATTCTTTTTCTGTGCCTGCCCTACTGTCTTCCTATTTCTCCCATCTTTCCTGTCATTACTTAATGCTTTTCTTTCCGTTACAGGTGGCTTTACATTGAGTGACAAGCCAAATGGTTTCCTGTAAGCCAAGAAACCATTTACAACGCTGGGTGGTAACCATATAACCAAACCATAAGTGCTCCCTACGTGTCAAGTGGGTTGGTGGAGGGTTAGTGCCTCTCCCTGTAAAACAAATAACTCAGAGTCAAATGGCCACCCCATACGGGATTATGGCGTCTGGCAATAGATAGATAGATAGATAGTATTACTCTAGGCATAGGCTTCGTAGCCTGCTCTCAAGGCCCAGTAGTCCTCCTGCATACCGTACACCTCCACAAGTCACCACTTTGGCACTAACACCCACTATCCATATTGAATGCATGCTAGGGCCGTTTCATAGGGGACTGGTGTATTGGTATTAGTGGGGGGTACTTTTGTGACATGTCAGTGGGTCTTCTGGTAGATCAGTAAAGTCTGCTTTTATGAAACTCAAATCCTTTAACTGTTCCCTGCCCCAGCGGAGATTCAAACCAGGGTCCATAGGACTGGAGGCCACCCCTCTACCAATTCAGCCACTGCCTCTCCCTACCAGATTTCTGATACCAGGTGTTCCGTTATTGTTACAGGGTTACCACTCAGTGTAATGGATGATTTCATGGGTTACAAAAAGTAAACAAAGACAAACATATGTGTAAATAAATAAATCTATCTACTTTCTATTGCCAGATGCCTTAATCCCGTATTGGGTGGCCATAAACAAATCGCCTCAATGTTGCCCTGTCCCCCGCCATTTCATTGTTCTGCTCCCAGCTCACACCCCCCTCTCTCATATACCTCACCACTCCATCCTTCCATCTCATCCTTGGCTTCCCCCTCCCTCTCCCCCCCTCCACCTCACTCACATACACTCTCTTCGTCAGTCTCTCACTCTCCATCCTCTCCACATGGCCAAACCTCCTTAATGTGTTTCTCCTAACATTTCCTATCACATCCACATCCACACCACAACACTCCTTCACTTCCTTTTGTGTCAGTCTGTCTCTCCATGTGACTCCACATGCTCCTCTCAAATAACTCATTTCCACTGCTCTCACTCTTGTCGTCTGTCCCTCCAACAAGGTCCAAGCTTCACTTCCATACATTAGAGTTGGTATCACAATACTGTCATAGAGTAGCTTTTTCACTTCTATGCTCACTTCCCTGTTTCTTATCATTGCTTTCAAGTAACCAGCAACCTTTCTTCCCTGTTGCACCCTTTCAAGCACTTCACCCTCTAAACTTCCATCCTTACTCATCACACTACCCAAGTACAGTACTTAAACACACTCACATTTTCCATTTCCACCTTATCAAACCTCACTGTACATTCAGTGACTTCACGTCTCCTGAAGACCATAACTTTACTCTTCCCTACCTTCACCTTCAGATGCTGTTTCTTACAAACTCTCCCAACTCATCCACCAAGCTTTGCAGCTCCCAGTTCTCTTCACTTAACAACACAGTATCATCTGCAAACAACAGCAGTACAGGGAGTTTCCAAACATTGCCCTCTCCCATTAGGGCTGCTCCAACATCCACTGCCCTACCTTGTATCTCTTTTATAACCCCATCCATATACAGATTGAACAACCATGGAGACATGACACATCCCTGTTTCAATCTAACAAACAGAAAAATTCATTCAGTTCACTATCCACATGCACAGCAGCCTTAGCACCCTCATACATACTCTTCACGGCCTTCAACAACTTCCCATCTACTCCATATATTCGTAATACTTTCCACAATCCTTGTCTATCCACCTTGTCATATGCTTTCTCCAAATCCATGAAAGCCGCATACAACTTCTTTCCCTTCTCTAGAAACTTTTCCACTAGAAATCTAAGAATATCTGATCTACACAACCTCTTCCCTTCCTAAAACTTCCCTGTTCTTCTCCAACTAATTCCTCTGCTATTTCCCTAACTCTGTCAATAAGTATCCTACCATAAACTTTTCCTGTTACACTAAGAAGACAAATGCCCCTTTGATTACCACACACTTCTTTTTCCCCTTTTCCTTTGTACAGGGGAATACTTATACCTGACTTCCAATCCTCTGGGACTCTACCTTCCTCCCAGGCTAATCTGCACATCTTCCACATCCATTCTACTACTATCTCTCCCCCATGCTTCAGCATTTCATCACACACTCCATCAATTCCTGGGAATTCCCCCATTTTAACTTTCTTCATTGCTTCCACAACTTCCAACCTACTGATTTCTTCCTGTCTTCTCACCTCCCTCCTTCTCCCAGCCATTCCCCAGCCACTTATACTTGCAGTACTTTCATTCTCTATGTTCAACAATTCCTTAAAGTGTTCTCTCCATCTGCTCACTTTTCCTCCCTTCTCCACTTATAATCTACCATTTTTATCTTTCACTCCCCATCTAACTTCTTTTGCACCCTGTCTAACTTTCTTTTCCTCTTTCCAGAACATTTTCTTACATTCCCACCACTTTACATTCAAGTTCCTTCCAAATTCCTCATCCACTCTCTTCTTACTCTCTCTTACTAATCTTTTCACCTCTCTCTTCCTGTATACACTGCTTGCAAATACAGTATGAGAATAACATTCACATATATAAGTGAAGACATGCTGAGAAAGATAATAACATCATTCATCAGACCAACCCTGGAGTATGCATCAGTCATCTGGAATCCTCATCTCAAAACACATGTAGATAAGATTGAAAAAGTACAAAGGGTAGTAACAAGATGAGTACCAAGCTTAAGGGATTTAAGCTACGAAGACAAGCTAGAAAAATTGAATTTATCAACACTAGAGGAGAGAATGAAAAGAAACGACATGATTATGCTACAGTCAATCCTCATAAATCGCGGCAATTTGGGTCTGGACCACTGCCGTTATTTATGAATTCCGTGATTTATGAATAATAACTCATGTGAAAAACTAATTTGGGTCTGGACTTTGGCCAACTCACCCCCACAGCACCCTACCTACACCTATCTAGGCACCATCAAACACAATCATACAAATTTAGGAATATTCAGTGCATGTATTAAGGGATCTCAACTTAATCCTATGACAAAGTTGCTTAAGTGAATGGAGTGGGGTGGTGTTGGGAAGAACTTAGAACCTCTCAGCACTTGTTCTTCCCAAACTCTTTCACCAGCTTTGAAAACTTCTCTCCCCTCTCAACACGACAAATGAGCTCCAAACGTTGACTGTACGACAACTGCGGCAGCTTCTTGACGCTATACTGCTTAGAGTGCTTCACTGGGGGGTCGGGAGGGGCCATGGCAGGTAGGAGGTGGGGGGAAATTGCACAAAAAAGGCAGGTAACTCTCGTACTCCACGGCGACGGTCTGTAGTGTGCGGACTGGCGGGACAAGAACAACAACAACATGGCAGCATTAGTATGCACATGTGCCACCAGGGATGCGCGGTGATTGGTTGTTGGGGTCACGATTTTCAGTTTGAATGCCGCGGTTTACAGTTCTTCTCTGAAAAGGCCCACTTGGGTGCCTAGATCCGCGATTTTCGTGACTTAACAGTAATTAAAGGTTGCCAGCAGTCTGACAGCCACCTAGCCGTGATTTACGAATCCGTGATTTATGAACACGCGATTTACGAGGATTGAGTGTATATAAATGCATCTCAGGGAAAGAGAAAATAGACATAAATGAATATATAACCTATGGGGAAGCATCGGCATGAGGACACTGCAAAAAACTACATAAAAAGAGAGGTGATAAAGACGTAAGGAAATTCAGTTTCCCAAATAAGGAATCACTACCGAATGAAACAGTGTGTGCCAAAACTATTTATAGACTTAAAGATATATATGACAAAATTGGTTTAATACATGGGACAGTACAAGCTTGACTCATTCCTATAAAGATACAAGTAAGTACGAATACACACACACACACACACACACACAGCCACAACAGACGGATGTGTCTCTCGACAGCTCTCAGGCCCAGGCTGCATACCTTAAGTAGTTTCCAGGAATTATGTTTATCCTGTCTCCTATGGTTTTGTTTTATGTTTAAAATATTATAAGTTAATATAGACTACCAAAAATGTAAAGATCTATTGGGAAGAATACACATGAATGTTTTGTAGTATTTTCGGTAACAGCTGTTTTTGCTACAGTAACCAACTTCCAACATGGCCGAAAACGTAAACACTGGGGGACTCGAATTTCCAGGATTTGACAGGAATACTAATATCATGGATCTGGTTAAAACATTGATAATGAGGATTAGTGAACTTGAAAAGAAAGTGGAGAATTTAGTGTTAAAGGACATGTGAGAATAGGGAAATTACTATACAGAGTCTGATCCAGTCCAATGAGATGGTGAATGAAGAAATAAGAAATTTGAAGCGTGAAAATGTTGAACTGAGGAGGAAACTAGAAAAGAGTACTAATAAAACAGAGAAGGTGAGTAGTGTATCAGAAGAACATGAGGCAAAGTGGGCACACGTAGAAGAAGAACAGAAAGAAGTGGTCAGCTTAAGAGAAATCATCCAGGAAGAAAGGGAAATGAACAAGAAAAAGATGGAAGAAAATGTAGTGAATATACTGAAGAAAAGGGAGAAAATAGTGAGAGAAACTGTAGAAAGGAACAGATGTGTGGTAATATTTGGAAACAGGGAGGAGGAAGAAAAGGTTAGATTCGTGAGACTCGAGAGAGTCTCACGAACCTGGTGAGAGGTATACAGTATTAGGCAAAATTGACCCCGAAGAAAGAAATTGAGGAAGTAAGGAGGATAGGGCCTTACAGAAAAGGGAAAACAAGACCAATGAGAGTCAAGTTGACATCAGAAAGTTTAGTAAATGATAAACTCAAAATGACCTGGAAATTAAGCAAAGAGGCTGGAATGGAAAATATTATAATAAAAGATTTAAATGAAGAAGAAAGAGAAGTTTTAAAATCATTGAAGGATCAAGTAAAGGAAAAAAATGATAAGAGGACAGAGGAAGAAAGTAATACTTTTTTCTGGAGTATTGGATATGAAAGTAAGGAAGTGGTATATAAGGAAATAGAAGCAAAGGAAACTAAGAGGGATAGCTGTGAAAGATTAGAAATTGAGGAAGTGGTACTGACGGAGAGAACAAGAGAAGAGGGTATAAAAAACATGGAAAATAATTTAAAGGTGATATACACTAATATTGATGGTTTAATATCGGCCAGGATTGAAATTAATGATTTCTTGAGAGAATATGAACCCGATGTCATGTGCTTTGTTGAGACCAAATTAAGAGAGGATATTGATGTTCATTTGGGAGATGGTAAATACAATCTGTGGAGAAGAGACCAAAAAGAAAAAACGGGAGGAGGAGTGATGATAGCAGTGAAGAACAACATACATGTAGATACCGTGCAAATGGGAGAAGGCAGGGCTGAAGTGATATATATGAAATTAGAAACTGGAGAGAAAGTGAAGAGAGATATGGCGGTAGTGTATGTTCCCCCTAAGACGAGAGCATGGAATGATGACGAATACCATGAGATGTTGTCAGATATGGCTAGCTATTTACAAAAAATAATTGAGAAAAGCAATAATATGATTTTGGTGGGTGACTTTAACTGTAAAGAGGTGAACTGGGAGGAATGGGACTCAGGAGGCAGCTAGGATTCGTGGGGCACTATGTTATTAAATATATTAATGAATAATGTGATGACGCAATGGGTCAAAGAAGAGACACGGTTCCGAGGTGAGGACACACCAGCAAGGTTTGATTTACTGTTTATCAAAGAACCCGATATAATAGAATCATTGAAATATTTCTGTCCTATAGGAAAAAGTGATCATGTGGTCATTGAGTTCCAGGTGATAATTGGGAACGTCGAGCCAAGAGATGAGCTTCATAGACAGAGAAGATACAACTTTGGGAAAGCTAATTTCACAGGACTGAAAAACTTTTTTGAAAATGCGGATTGGAGAAAATTCAGAGAAACAAGAGAGATAAAAAGGAAGTAGGATATCTTTCTAAACCTCTACAATTTGGGAGTGGAAAAATTTGTACCAAGAGTAAGAGGGAAAGAAAACAGGAAAAAGGAGTGGTTTAATAGAAGGTGTATGATAGCAAAAAAAGAAAGAGATAAGGTGTGGAACAACTGGAGAAAGAGGGGCAACACCAGAACAAAGGAAGAATATAAAAGAACTAGAAATTATTACAAAAGAATACGTAGAGAAGAAGAAAGGAATTTTGAAAAAGGTATAATAGACAAATGCAAGGATGAACCCAAACTGTTTTATAGATTTGTTAATGGCAAATTGAAACGAAGGGAAGGAATCACTAAACTGAAAGTAGATGGAGAGGTCTATAAAGATGCAGCAATGCAAGCTGAAATAATGAACAAATGTTTCCAATCAGTTTTCACTAATGAAAAAGAGTTTGTGGAAGGGGGGAGAGTGACCAGAAATGTACCGGTGATAAAAGATATAACAGTGGAGGCACAGGAAGTGTACAAATTATTGGAGACTCAAGATGTAAGGAAAGCCCCAGGACCTGATGGAATTTCTAATTGGGTACTGAAGGAATGCAGAGAACAACTGGCAGATAAAATTCACAGTTTAATCATGTGTTCTCTGGAAGAGGGGAAAGTGCCACAAGAATGGAAGAGGGCAAATGTGGTACCAATTTATAAGGAAGGAAACAGGGAAGAACCCCTGAATTATAGACCAGTGTCTCTAACCGGCATGGTTGCAAAATTGTGCGAGAGAATCCTGAAAGACAGATGGATAAAATATCTAGAAGAGATGAATATTTTGGCCGAATGTCAGTTTGGATTCAGAAGTGGAAGGTCATGTGTTTCTAACCTGTTGAGCTTTTACTCAAGAGCGATTGACGTGGTACAGGAGAGAGATGGTTGGGTGGATTGTGTGTACTTAGACTTAGAGAAGGCTTTTGACAAGGTACCTCATAAGAGACTAATGTGGAAACTAGAATACAGTGGGCTCGCATAGTGCGTGAGAGATTGGGCAGTGCACGAGCTCGCGCACTGGGAATTCGCGTATGAGGAATACATAATCTTATGGGAATAATTACATATGGGCAGTACCCCCCCATACCTGGACATTTTTTGGCCCTTAATGACATAATAAAGGTCATATGTTTCAGACATTGTACTAAAGCTATAGCTACAATAACAAAAATATGGGCAGTCACCTTAACAACAGTAGACAACAGGCCTGATGACCTTAAATAACAGGGGTTCCGAGGCGCGGCAACACTTATAGCTCCGCGCTCCCCACCGCACCTCCCACCGCACCAACACTTCCCTCCGCAGACTCCTCTTGATCACCTTCCCCAGGAGCATCAAAGTCACTCACTTCAGCCATAAACCCTTCAAAGTCCAATGCTGACACTTCTGACATTACATCCTCTTCATCCTCAACAGGATCAGGAGCAGACGATGTCGATGGTTCCGCTATTTCACCAACTTGAGCCCGCTGTGTGTAGCTTGTTATGAGCATCTGTCTTCTCCTGTTTATTTCTTCCCTGTACCTGTCTGTGTAGAAACGGAAGAGTTTGTCGATACCAACCAGAAGTTCCTCCGTTCGTAGGTTGCTCACTTCCTGTTCCTTCACCTCTTCCTTGAGCTTATCCACGGCAGCAAGGATCTTGCTAATGTTTGACATACACAGCTCAGTCCTGCCTTCCATCACGCATCAAGATGACGACACGTGACGCGCTGTGTGAGGGGTGGTTGCACACTAATAGAAAATGGCATTTTTGAGCCACTCCTTGCCTCTGCCTCGCATTCTGTGCGGTAAACTCGCGCATTAAAGGGTTTTTGGTTATGATTTTTGGTCACTCGTGCACAAGGCGAATCGCCCACTGCGGTGACGCGCACTGTGCGAGCCCACTGTATATAGGAGGACTGAAGGGGAAACTCCTGGAATGGATGAGAGACTTTTTGAGAGACAGACAAATGAGGACAGTAATAAAGGATAGGATGTCTGGATGGAGGGAAGTAACAAGTGGAGTCCCCCAAGGCTCGGTGTTGGCACCAGTAATGTTCCTGACTTACATAAATGATATGGTAGATAGAGTGAACAGTTATGCAAGTCTGTTTGCTGATGATGTAAAGATCTTGAGGAAGGTAGAGGTTGAGGAGGATTGTAAAATGCTGCAGGAGGATCTGGATAGGATACATGACTGGAGCCAGAAGTGGGAAATGAAATTTAATGTAAAGAAATGTAAAATATTGGAAATGGGTAAAAGTACCAGGAGGCCATCAATGAATTATTTGTTGGGTAATGAATTAATCACTAAAATGAGAGAAGGGAAAGACTTAGGAGTGCTGGTCCAAGATAGTTTGTCACCTGAAAAGCACATTAACAAGATAGTTGGAGAGACTTATAAACTCCTGACTAACATAAGAGTAGCATTTCATTATATGAATGAGGAGATGATGAAAAAATTGATAGTGGCCACGATCCGCCCCAGGTTAGAATATGCAGCGGTAGTGTGGTCCCCACACAAAGAGAAAGATATAAACAAGATCGAGAGAATACAAAGAACAGCAACCAAAATGATCCCCAGTCTGGCAGATCTGTCATACAGAGAGAGGCTGGAAAAGCTGGATTTGTCTTCCTTAGAGGAAAGGAGAAAGAGGGCAGACCTGATTGCAGTGTTCAGGACCATGGTGGGAGTAGATAAAATTGACCAAGAAGATCTGTTTTTATGGGATAAGAGAGCAACAAGAGGACACGGAATGAAATTGAAAAAGTCAAGCTGCTTGAAGGATATCAAGAAACATAACTTTCCTTACAGAAGTATAGATTTATGGAATAGCCTGGACAAAGAGATCATCCAGTCTAAAAACTTAAACGAGTTTAAAGCTAAATTTGATTTACTGAGAAACAGTGATGGGAACCCACAAGCATAGCATATTTCATGTGTATCTCAATTAGGTATATTGGGTAAATACATAAGTATTTGGAACGGCTTAGACAAAAAGGTGGTGCAGGAGAAAAACATTCATGTGTGTAAAAGTGAACTAGATAAATGTGGATATGGAGACAGAACAACACGAGCATTGCTCAATTCCTGTATAGTACAAATAGGTAAATACAAATAGGTAAATACATGCATGCATGGACAAATACATCTTATTTTAATTGTTACTAGGAGGAATGGGACTCAGGAGGCCGTGAAGATTCGTGGGGCACTATATTGTTAAATACACCAACGAATAATGTAATGACCCAATGGGTCAAAGAAAAGACAAGATTTAAAGGCAATGACACACCAGCAAGACTAGATTTACTGCTGACCAAGGAACCTGAAGTAATTGAATCTTTGAAATATCTGTGTCCTATAGGAAAAAGTGATCATGTGGTCACTGAGTTCCATATGATAAAAGGGAATGTGGTATCAAGAGATAAGCTTTATAGGCAGGGAAGATACAACTTTGGGAAAGCAATCTTTGCAGGACTGAGGATCATTTCTGAAAATGTGGACTGGAGAAAATTCAGAGAAACAAGAGAGATACGGAGGAAGTGGGATATCTTTCTAGACCTGTATATTTCAGGAGTGAAAAAATATACGAGCAGGGTGGAAAGGTTACAAGAGGATGGAAAAAGGGCAGAATATAAGAGTGAAGTGGAGGAATGATTGGGTAAATAAGGATTGGAGCAGATGGGGACGTGGAAGGTGTGTGCAAGATATTCACAGAAGAAATCTATGGGGAAAGCCTCAGGAATTGATGGAGTGTGGGGTGAAATGCTGAAGCATGAGGGAGAGATAGTAGTAGAATGGATGTGGATGATGTGCAGATTGGCCTGGGAGGAAGGTAGAGTCCCAGAGGATTGGAAGTCAGGTATAATTATTCCCCTGTACAGTACAAAGGAAAAGGGGAAAAAGAAGTATGAGGTAATCATAGGGGCATTTGTCTGCTTGGTGTAATAGTAAAAGTATATGGTAGGATACTTATTGACAGAGTTAGGGAAATAACAGAGGAATTAGTTGGAGAAGAACAGGGAGGCTTTAGGATGGGAAGAGGTTGTGTAGATCAGATGTTCATTCTTAGATCTTTAGTGGAAAAGTTTCTAGAGAAGGGAAAGAAGTTGTATATGGCCTTCATGGATTTGGAGAAAACATATGACAGGGTGGATAAACAAGGTATTAAGAATATATGGAGTAGATGGGAAGCTGCTGAGTGCCATGAAAAGTATGTATGAGGGTGCTAAGGCTGCAGTGCGTGTGGATAGTGAACTAAGTGAATTTTTCTATCTGAAGGTCGGATTGAAACAGGGATATGTCATGTTTCCATGGTTGTTCAATCTGTATATGGATGGGGTTATAAAAGACATAGAAAATAGGGTAGTGGATATTGGAGCAGCTCTAAAGAGAGAGGGTAGTGTTTGGAAACTCCCTGTACTGTTGTTTGCAGATGATACTGTGTTGTTAAGTGAAGATGAAGGGGAGCTGCAAGGCTTGGTGGATGAGTCTGGGAGAGTATGTAAGAAACAGCATCTGAAGGTGAAGGTAGGGAAGAGTAAAGTTATGGTCTTCAAGAGAGGTGAAGTCCGTCGTGGATTTCGGGTTTGAATTTCCCGCCCACGACAGCACATTTCTTTGGAAATAAATTCTTGTGTTATACATTTTGGGTAAGATATTATTAATCACTAGAGATAAATATGGTCATGGAAAAAAACAACACATTCAGTTATACATTCACCGATGATGAGTTCAATTTACTTCGCGCACAAAGTTGCTCGAAGCAGTCAGTTCTCTCCCTGCCAACAGACAGTTAACATATGTGTCTCGAACCTTCTCCACAATCAGCTTCAATCATCATTCTCCCACTTCAATATACCATTAACATCACAGCTAAGTACTCAGCATATTTATTAGACCTTAAAATATTTATACTGAGTACTGATCAAAAGGCCATTTCCACATATATAATGGTGAGTTGTTATTCTGCTTTATGTTAGTAATTATGACCTCCTACAGTGATGATAACTAACAAAAATTGGTGCCGTGACCAGGATCGATATATCTAGTGGTAATTAATTGGGGGTTATTGCGCGTGTAAGAGAGGGAATATTGTTTGTTGCGCTACCAGTGATCAACCATATGCTGCGTGGGGCACCCGAAAAGACTGCGCGAAGTTGGGGGGGGTGTCGGGGTAGGGTTTGAACCCTCCCCAGTAGATTATCTGTCCCCTTTACTGAAAGTAGCCGTCTTTGGGCATTCATGTGTCCAGAGATTCCCGCTAGGTCGTCCAGTGTAGTATCCAGATGATGGTCCAGCCATTGTCCCCAGGTTTGGTGTGCCTGGTGCCATGGTCAGCACAATAAGAAATAATAAAGAGTATCAGGACCTCATAACATACAGGCCAGACTTGACTATCCTGATCATCGGGGGGAGCGACTTATCCCGAGATACTGCCTTGATTCAGTTGGCCCTCAATATAGAAGCCTTGGCTAAGGAAATCGAAGACAAGACAGGGGGCCTCTGTTTCACTGTCGGCCTCGAGAAAAGGACAAACCCCTGAGGCATGACCTGTGAAGAGTATAACCGGGCCAGAAACGGAGTTAAATTGCGTCTGAAGAGAAATTTCCCCTTCGTAAAGGTTCGGTTTATCTTCATGGGGATGAATGAGTCTGACCTGGATGCACCATGCAGCAAAAGGGTTTTGGGTGGTCTTATGAATAGAGCATGTTACTTTCTTGGACAACAAGCTGCACGTGAGGGGGATTAGGGTTTGATCTACAGGACTGCCAAAGATAGTACCTTCACGAGAGCTTGTCAAAAATATTTGTCAAAATTGTAATTTAGAATTTCGGCCTAGTTTTATTTAATTTTATTATATTTGGATTTTGCCCGGGAAAGACTACATTTAACTTAAAATGTTGCATTTGCTGTCATCTTCTATCATGTAATTGGCCAATCATTAAAAATGGATAAAATAAAATCTTTAAGGAGGCTTACAGCAGCCAAAAACGGAGCTATCACTAAACTGACCACTAACTTGACAGAATTTATAGAACATGCAGCAACCGTTCATGACATCAAAGGTATTAAAGCGATGGTTGAGAAGATCCACGCTGAGATCGAGTCTTACAATCAGGAATTACATGAGGCGTCTAGAGCCAAAGGGGCATCCCCACCAATATACTGGTTTTGAGTTAGGTAGGGGAGACAACAGGCTTAACCCTCTTCTCAGTGACAGCACTGGTTGCCATATAAGATTCAGCCTTCTGGACAGTGGTAGAGGGGCTCAAAGGCACATGGGTTTGTCCATGCGCCGGGCGAACAAATCAGAGCAGGCAGGCATCTAAGCCACACAGCCCAAACCAATCAGCATTCTCACTCTCTGCCACTCCCCCAGAGCAGCCAATCAGCAAGCGTGTGGGCCGCCCGGTGTGCCAGTGAGGCTTCCCTCCCATGTTCACTGAGGTGTATAATTATTACGTATTGGATTTTTACCCCATTTATCGTGGATTATTGGTGACAAGATGAGCTGTTGTTATTGGGGTTGAAGGGGGGGTGACAAGATGAGTTCATCATATAGTTACAGTGAGGAGGTGGTGCCTATAACCTCTCGTAAGTGTCAGAAGTGTGTGGAGAAGTGGAAAAAGGTAGAAAGGAAGAGGAAAAGAGAGTGGTGAGGGGAGACAGCGGGAGGGGGCGTGGCACCGAGGAGGCAGAGTTGGATGTCGATCTCCTAGATGACGACCCCACCATTTAACCCCCCACTACCCCTTCTCAATTTACTTAAGCACTACACTACTTTTTTTTTAGTGTTATTATTTCAATCTATTATGGTAGAGGAAAAATAATAACTGCATTGATTTCAGTTTTAGTAGTCAAAAACGTGAAATTACAGTAATAATTATTCGTTTATTAATATTAAGTGAACTGGAATCTTCAGTTAATAAAGTTTTGTACATTAATACAATCGTTGATGTTTTTTCTGCTGTGTTTTTAAATCCCTACAATATGTTATTATGCCCACTTATAAATTGGGGGTTTGGTTTACTGCCTATTTTGTGGTTACGGTATTATTGTTTTGGTTTTTTGGCTTTACATGTAGAGCATAGGCGCTGATGATCATTTTGATGTATAAAAGGTTTGTTTATTGCCTTCTGGTTATGACGTTGCCATAAACACAACTTTAAAGCGTCATAACTCAAAAGTACATTTTGGCGCCGATGCCCCTTTGGTTCTAGACGCCTCATATGAATTATATCCTGATGAAGACCTAGAAGAAGAAGAGATCAGTGACATGGAGTATGTTAATAAGGTCAACAGACACCTGATTGAATTAGAAAGTGCCCTAGAATTACCCGCCAATTATATCCTGATGAAGACCTAGAAGGAGAAGTGGTCAGTGACATGGAGTATGTTAATAAAGTCAACAGACACCTGATCGAATTAGAAAGTGCTCTAGAATTACCCGCCAAGGACTCAGTAGTGCAAGAGAAAGCAGTGAGGCCGAAAGCAACGGGAATTAAATTGCCTTCTCTGAAAATGCCAATATTTGATGGTGATCCGATTCAGTGGCTGGGTTTTGGGGAGCTATTTGACTGTAGTGTGCACTCCCGAACAGATCTGACAGACATTCAGAAATTTAAATATCTTAAGGGACAATTACATGCTGAAGCGCTCTGAATTATAAGTGGATTCAGTTTGGTAGTAGCTAGTGATGAATCAGCAGTCACAGTTTTAAAGGATACTTACGGTCAAGAAGATCGCATTAAGGCTGCTTACACTGCAAAATTATGTAATTTACCTCCTCCAGTTCACGAAGTGAATGAACTGAAAGACTTTTCTGCATACTCTGAATCTGCGTTAGAATCACTACGTACAATGGGAGTGACTGTGAGTGAAATTTGTGCTGTTTTCTTGCATAATAAACTCCCTAGTACACTTTCAGAAGTGATCCAACGTGAACTTAAAGAGAAGTGGTTGGATGTGGATGATTACGTTCATGTGTTAAAGAAAGAATTGTGTAATACTGAAAGTAGACAGAATCCCTTGGAACATTTGGGTGTGACCACTACAGCAGCATATGCAGTGAAGCAAGTGAAACACGCTGAACCTAGGCAGAGGAATGGATGTAAACTGTGTTTTAAACCAGGACATTTTTGGGCTTAGTGTGCAAAGTATAAAACAAAGATGGCAAAAGTAAAAAGAGCAAAGCAATTGAAGCTATGTGTCAGGTGTTTGTCGGCAGATCATGGTAGTCAGGGTTGTACAAATCTCAAAGTAAGGCCATGCCAACATTGCCAGCAGAAACATTACAGCTATTTGTGTCTGACTTCTCGTTTTGAACCCCATGAACAAACAGTAACCCAAGAACCAACAGTGACAATGGCTGTGGCTTCGAGTCATAATGCAGTGTTGTTGCCAACGATTCAGATTCCATTGGTTACTCAAACGGGCCAGCAGAACAAGGTTAGGGCTTTATTAGATCAATGCTCACAATGTACCTTTGCTCTACGATCAAGTTTAGCGAACTTGAATGTAAACAAGATGAGAAAGGAACGTTACAACTGCAAGGATTTACTGGCTCTATGGGTAGTGATGAGTATGAGGTAGTGGAGTTGTTTTACCATCATCGTAGAAAAGTGTGCAAGTTGAGGGCGGTGGTTGTAGATGAACTACCTAACCATAAACCAGGGAAGGGGCTGCAACATAATGTGCAGGATCTGAAGGCTCAGGGCTACAAGTTAGCAGATCCAAGTGTCACTAGTGGGGATATGGCCACACTGCTGATTGGGGTGGACTTTTATTATCACTTTGTACACGCTGGCTATATAAGGGAAGGAGACATAATTTTGTTACCCACAATTTATGGTTATCCACTGAGTGGCACTTATCGGTCAGAAAAAGAAGGTACTCACATAGAGCTGGTAACTGTTCTGAAACTGGCAGTAGATCCAATAATGGAGTTAGCAAATACAGTACTGATGGCAGGAATACTACTCCTGAAATCAAGGATCTGACCGCTCTATGGGACTTAGATCACATAGGTATTAGTCCCAGTGAGCCCGATAAGAAGGGAGAGAAGGTATTAGGTAACTTCTATGAAACGGTGCAATATTCCAAAGAACAGGGACAATATGTCATGGAATTACCGTGGAAAGAAAACGCTGATAAGTAACCTGATAATTTTAAGTTAGCCTTGGGCAGATTAAGAGGTTTGCAGCATACATTCATGAAGGATCCTAACTATTGCAAATAGTATAGTAAAGTCATCCAGGATCAGTTAGAAAGAGAATTAATAGAAAAGGTAGAGGACAAGAGTCTGGCAGGCCATCCTGTACACTATCTAGCTCATCATGGTGTCACTAAAGACAGCTTAACAACACCAGTTAGAGTAGTGTCTGATTGTTCAGCTAGAGAGCATGAGAGGACATACAGTCTAAATGACTGCTTACATGCAGGCCCATCTTTGGTCAATGACCTAACACAGATATTGTTGTGCTTTCGGTGTCATCGTTTTGCCTGGGTGAGTGACATTGAGATGGCATTTCTTATGGTGGGGTTATATGAATAAGATAGGGATGCCATGCTGAACCTTTAAATCTAAATAGCCCTTATTGGATATATAGGTTCAAGGCAGTGTTGTCTGGAGCCACTTGTTCCCAATTCCACTTGAATGCCAATATACAAAAACATTTATCAGTGGTTCAGAAGGATAAGGCCTTGATTGATAAGTTAAAGAAAGGATTGTTTATTGACAATTCGCATGGAACTGAAGAAGATGAGGATGCTTTACATCAACTGTGTTGGGATGCCCTGAGTGTATCTTCAAGTGCCAATTTGCCCTTAAGAGAGTGGGTAACAAACAGTGTGAAACTGCGGAAGATACTCCACCTAAGGGGATTGGCTTCTGATGTTCAGGACAAGGTGAAGGTACTTGGCATTAACTGGCTACCTGACAAGGACATGTTGCAGGTGAAGGGACACCAAAGTAGACCCACAGTAGTGACAAAATGTGAGGTGTTGAGCATAACTGCAGATGTGTTTGACCCTCTGGGAGTATTATTGACGGTGATCATCCGTGCAAGAAAATTTGTACAAGATCTATGGCATACTGAATGTGGGTGGGATCTTCCTATACCAGAAGATATGGAGGCTGAATGGTAGGGGATATATAAGGATATGATTAACAGTACCAATATTGTATTTCCCCGCCAGATCACTGATAGTAAAAAGGTCCTGCTGTGTCTATTTAGTGACGCAAGCACCATGGCTTATGGTGTAGCAGTCTACTTAGTCAGCGAGGGAAGTACTAGATTAGCTATGGCAAAGGCCAAAGTAGCACCCATTAAACCCCTCACTATACAAAAATTTGAACTGACTGCTGTCATGCTAGCAGCTCGTCTCGCCAAGTATATTTATGAGGCCTATGCGGATGAGTTAAGCATAAAGAACATATACTTCTGGATGGATAGCCAGATAATCCTATACTGGTTGTCTAGTAAAAAACTGTTGCCTGTATATGTTCAGAACACAACTGATGAAATACATTAGTCCCTGATGCTGAATTTTGTTATGTGTCTACAAAGGACAACTCCAGTGATATGGTTTCCAGAGGAACTTCACATGCATCCTTGAAAGGTTCCTCTTTGTGGTGGGGAGGGCCCAAATGGCTACCTCACCAAAATATGTGGCCGGAAAATGGTCCATTTGAGGAAGTTGGGGATGCCACAGTGGGTTGTCTTCTTGAAGAGACCCTGTCATTGCCAGTATCGATAACCCCTTCCTGCCATATTAGATTGGGACCGATATGGTTCTTATGTGAAGACAAGGCATGTGATGGCATGGGTATTGAGATTTATCAAGACAATGAAAGAGAGGAGATAAAGAACACATGAGGCAATGCTGGCTTATATGACAGTACCGGAATGAAGGACAGCAGAATCAGTAACGATTAAGTTGGCTCAAATGGAAGAGTACCCTGAGGATTACCATTATTTGTCCACTAGAAAGGGCACCCCATGTAATGATGTGAGGCAGTTAGGCCTCTATATGGAAGGTGGGCTATTGCATTGTAAAGGTAGATTACAGTTGCTGGACTTAAAGGATGAAGCAAAAGTACCCTATCCAAATACCTAGTAAACATAGGTTAGCGGCTCTCCTTTCTGAGTACTGTCACAAGATGTATAGCCATAATGGAATAAGTTATGTTGTCAGTTACGTATGACAAAGATTTTGGATTCCTCGGATCAGACAAGTTGTAAAGAAGATTTTAAGAAAATGTATAACTTGTAAAAGGTTACAAGGTGCCCCATATAGTGCTGTACAGGCTCCGCCGTTACCGTACCTTAGGGTTCAGGAAGTGAATCCATTTCATGTAACAGGAGTAGACTACACAGGTGCTCTACCCATTAAAGAAAAGGGTATCATAGGAAAATTATATGTAGTCTTGTTTACCTGTGCAGTTACTAGGGCAAGTCACATTCAGACGGTGTCGAACCTCTCTTGTCAGTCCTTCATTCATACCTTCCATCGGTTCTGTAGCAGGAGAGGCTTCCCTGAACTCATAATCAGTGCCACTACAATCATAAGTGGAGCCAGTGTGCTGAGGGAGTTAAAAAACGATCCGAGGTTACAGAATCAACTGGTAACAGTAAACCTTGAGTGGCGGTTTATACTGCCCAGGGTGCCATGGTTCGGTGCCATCTGGGAATGAGTGATAGGCATCCTAAAGGCTGGCCTGAGAATGGTATTGGGTCAAGCTTTAGTAACCCGTGAAGAGTTGGATACTGTATTATTGGAACTCAAGGTCACAGTCAATGACCGTCCACCTGGATATACATACGGTGACCTTGATGATCCACTCCCTATTACTCTTCCCAACTTGTTAATGAGAGGCGTCTTAGATAGCTCCCGAAACAGAAAGTCGTGGATGACGATCTCATGGACGTCGCCTGGCAGACTAATTCGGGAATAAACCGACGTCTCCTATACATGACAAAGATCTCAAGAGATCTGTGGAGGTGATGGACCATTGACTACCTAGTATCGCTCAGGGAGCAACACTGTCAATTGATATCCAAGAAAGGGAAGGCGGTGCCTCAAGTTGGGGACGTCGTGATGATACACAACGATGGGTCTCGACTTCTCTCGCGACTAGGTCGGGTCACCAAATTGTTATGTGGTCCTGATCAAGAATGTAGGGTAGTGCAGCTAAAGACAAGCGCCGGTTTGACTACTAGACCGATGGTTGAGCTGTACCCACCGGAGATTGATTTAGAAGTGAAAGAAGATGACAGCCAAACCAGCGCTACCCAACACCCCCCTACACTCGTAAATACCCGATATGATGCCCCTATGAGGACATCAAGTCGGACAGCCCTTAGGTCCTCCCAACTGTGGCGTGCTCTGATTGGGATGGGACAGTTGTAAATATTGTACATGTTTGGGTGGGGGAGTATTGTATGTCATGGATTTCTGGTTTGAATTTCCCACCCACAACAGTACATATCTTTGTAAATAAATTCTTGTGTTATATACTGTATTTTGGGTAAGATATTATTTATCACTAGAGATAAATATGGTCATGGAAAAAAAAAAAAAAAAAAAAAAAAACATTTAGTTATACATTCATTGATGATGAGTTTAATTTACTCCGTACAGGAAGTTGCTCGAAGCAGTCAGTTCTCTCCCTGCTAATAGACAGTTAACACAAGTGTCTCGAACCTTCTCCGCAATCAGCTTCAATCATCATTCTGCTGCTTCAATATACCATCAACATCACAGCTAAGTCTATCTATCTATCTATTGCCAGACGTCTCAATCCCGTTTGGGGTGGCCACAAACAAATCAAACAAATCGCCTCCAAGTCGCCCTGTCCCCCGCCATTTCACTGCCCTGCTCCCAACTCACACCCCCCTCTCTCATATACCTCTCCACCCCATCCCTCCATCTCATCCTCTTCCTCCTCCTCCCTCTTCCCCCCTCCACCTCACTCACATACACTCTCTTCGTCAGTCTTTCACCCTCCATCCTCTCCACATGGCCAAACCACCTCAGTGTGTTCCTCATAACGCTTCCTATCACATCCACATCAACACCACAACGCTCCTTTATATCCTCATTCGTCAGCCTGTCTCCCCACATGACTCCACAGGCTCCTCTTAAATAACTCATTTCCACTGCTCTCACTCTTGACTTGTGTCCTTCCAACAATGTCCAAGCTTCACTTCCGTACGTTAGAGTTGGTATCACAATATTGTCATGTAGTAACTTTTTCACTTCCATGCTCACTTCCCTGTTTCTTATCACTGCTTTCAAAGAACCAGCAACCTTTCTTCCCTGCCGTACCCTTTTTAGCACTTCACCCTCCAAACCTCCATCCTTACTCATCACACTACCCAAGTACTTAAACGTACTCACATTTTCCAATTCCTCACCATCCAACCTCGCTGTACATTCACTAACTTCACCTCTCTCAAAGACCATCACTTTACTCTTCCCTACATTCACCTTAGATTCCGTTTCTTACACACTCTCTCGAACTCATCCACCAAGCCTTGCAGCTCCCCTTCTTCACTCAACAACACAGTATCATCTGCAAACAACAGTACAGGGAGTTTCCAAACACTATCCTCTCTCACCAGGGCCACTCCAACATCCACTACCCTACCATGTACCTCTTTTATAACCCCATCCATGTACAGATTGAACAACCATGGAGACATGACACATCCCTGTTTCAAACCAACTTTCAAAGAGAAAAATTCACTTAGTTCACCATCCACACGCACTGCAGCCTTCGCACCATCATACATACTCTTCACAGCATTCAACAACTTCCCATCTACTCCATATATTCTTAACACTTTCCACAATCCTTGTCTATCCACCCTGTCATATGCTTTCTCCAAATCCATGAAAGCCGCATACAACTTCTTTCCCTTCTCTAGAAACTTTTCCACTAAAGATCTAAGAATGAATATCTGATCTACACAACCTCTTCCATTCCTAAAGCCTCCCTGTTCTTCTCCAACTAATTTCTCTGTTCTTTCTCTAACTCTGTCAATAAGTATCCTACCATACACTTTTCCTACTATACTAAGAAGGCAAATGCCCCTATGATTACCACACACTTCTTTTTCCCCTTTTCCTTTGTACAAGGGAATAATTATACCTGACTTCCAATCCTCCGGGACTCTACCTTTCTCCCAGGCCAATCTGCACATCTTCCACATCCATTCTACTACTATCTCTCCCCCATGCTTCAGCATTTCACCACACACTCCATCAATTCCTGAGGCTTTCCCTGATTTACTTTCTTCATTGCTTCCACAACTTTTATCCTACTGATTTCTTCCTGTCTTCTCACCTCCCTCCTTCTCCCAGCTATTCCCCAGCCACTTATACTCGCATTACTTCCATCCTCTATGTTCAACAATTCCTTAAAGTGTTCTCTCCATCTGCTCACTTTTGCTCCCTTCTCCACTAGTAATCTACCATTTTTATCTTTCACTCCCCATCTAACTTCACTTCCACCCTGTCTTACTCTTTTCACCTCTCTCCAGAACATTTTCTTACAGTCCCTCCACTTTACACTCAAATTCCTTCCAAATTCCTCATCCACTCTCTTCTTAATCTCTCTTACTAATCTTTTCACCTCTCTCTTTCTTTCTACACATAACTCTCTCTTCCGCCTCTCAACTTCTTCCACGCCCCTATTTCTCATCCATTCATTGTATGCTTTCTTCTTTTGTGCCACAGCCTGTTTCACCTCTTCAGTCCACCACGCTGTTCCTTGCACCCCCCTCCGTCTTCTCTTCCTTCCACACATCACATCACATGCTGCACATATTTCTTCTGTAAATATCTTACACACACCTTCCACGTCTCCCATCTGCTCCAATTCATATTTGCCCAATTGTTCCTCCACTTCTCTCTTATACTCTGCCTTTTTCTCATCCTCTTGTAACCTTTCCACTCTCCTTGCAACTACTCCTTCCTCTCGTCTTTCCCTTATTTTATTCCTCCATCTTACTTGCATTCTAATTCTGGCCACCACCAAGTAGTGGTCAGAAAGTCCACTCCCCCAACCTCTATACACTCTTGTATCCTTTACACATCTTCGCATCCTTTCATCCACACACACATAATCAATCATTGCCTTCTTTTCATTCAGTTCGCCACCCACCCTTCTCATCACTCGCCATGTATACCTGTGGATCATTTTATGCTTGAAGAGGGTATTGGCTATCACCAACCCCCTCCCAGCACAAATGTCCACTAACGCACTCCCATTCTCATCTACCTCAGCAGGCACACCCCACTCACCAACTATTCCATCCACCTTCACATTCCCAACTTTACCATTCATATCACCAATCAAAAACACTCTCTCATTCCTTCCAAACTTTTCCATGCACACTTCTACATTTGTCCAGAACTCTTCTCTCACTCTTCTAGCATGATCTTGCGTTGGTGCATACACACACACAATCGCCCACATTTGTATTCCAACTTTCAACTTTACCCACACAATCCTTGACCCAACTGATCCATACTGTCTTATGCTTCTCTACCATCTTTTACGCACAACTATACATGCTCCTTCCTATGCCCTCTCATTCTCACCTACTCCTGCACATATACCCCATCCATACTCCCATTCTCTCACACTTTCTCCTCCCCATTTTGTTTCAGTTATTCCACATACATCCACTTTCGCACCCTCAAGCACCTGGACAATCTCTCTCTCTTTCACCTAATCATTCGCTCCCATTACATTCCAAGTTCCAATTACCATGTCCTTTGTCCGGTCCTTGGTCGTCATCGTTTGTTCAGTCCTTGTCCGAGGCTTATTGTTTGTTTTTTTTAGTTAGTTGTTTTCCGGGGAGGGGCACTAACCCTCCGCCAACCCTTTTAGTCGCCGATAATATTTATTAGGCCTTAAAATATTTATACTGAGTACTGATCAAAATGCCATTTCCATGAGTTGTTATTCCGCTTTATGGTAGTTAGTAATTAAGACCTCTTACAGTGACAATAACTAACGAAGTTAGTGAATGTACAGGAGGAAATGGAAAATGTGAGTGAGTTTAAGTATAGTAGGTATGCATAGTACACGAGCTCTCAGTAAGCGAATCTTATTGTATGCAAGGACCTATTTTTTATCTATTTTTAGTGTATTTTTTAATAGTACGCAAATTAAACTCATAACAGGCGAGGCAGCAGTGAAGAGTGGCCCAAATCCAGGGCTGAGAGCAAGAGACTGCAGCAGAACAACCAGCACCAGCAGTGATGGAGAGTAGAGACTTGTCGATGATGGAGATCAGCCGGGTACTGTGTGCCCTAGATAAATTCAAGGAAGAATTCAAAGACATCGAACATCGTCAGTTGCGAGTGGAGGAAGTGATGACTTCACTGGACAGAACCTTCCGCTACTACACAGACAGGCACAACCAGGAGGTTAACAGAAGGAAGCAAAGTCTCATCAACCGTTACCTGCGGCCTCAAGAAAATGAGGAATCACTCCCTTCAGCATTAGAAGAGCCATTTCCTGGGGAGAATCAACAGGATGATGCGATGTCTGAGGTGTCAGAAATAGACTTTGAAGGGTTTATGAACAAAGTGAATGCATTAGCTAGTGAAAGTGTCGAAAAGTGCTGGTGATGAGAGTGATGAGGAAGGTGGTGTGTCAGGTGGTGTGGTGAGCGGTGAAGAGGTGCACGTTAGGTGCCTCACCCTGCCTCGGATCCCCTTCTTCTGTCCATCAAGCCTGTTGTCCTCTTGGGTTAAGGTTAGCAGCCATATTCATGCTGGTGTAGTTAGGCCATATCCTTGTTGCTTTAGTAAAGCCATAATCTTGTTGGTTTACTTTATCTTAGGTAATATGTCCTAGATAGTTTCCATGTACAGTACAATACTTAGGTCTGAAAGGAGTCTCAAGGGTTACCGATAAAGGGGGGTGTCACCAATATGTAATTTTTTCCATAAGTTTATGTATTCACAGTACAAGAATTCCTAGTAAGCGACCTCCTCTGCCGCCCATAAACTCGAGTAGTGTCTACCTACTGTACTTGGGTAGTGTGATGAGTAAGGATGGAAGTTTAGAGGGTGAAGTGCTTGAAAGGGTACAACAAGGAAGAAAGGTTGCTGGTTACTTGAAAACAGCGATAAGAAACAGGGAAGTGAACATGGAAGTGGAAAAGTTATTACATGACAGTATAGTGATACCAACTCTAACGTATAAGAGTGAAGCTTGGACCTTGTTGGAGGGACAGACGTCAAGAGTGAGAACTGTGGAAATAAGATATTTGAGAGGAGCATGTGGAGTCACATGAAGAGAAAAGATTGACAAATGAGGAAGTGACGGATCGTTGTGGTGTGGATGTGGATGTGATAGGAAGCATTAGGGGAAACACATTGAGGTGGTTTGGTCATGTGGAGAGGACAGAGAGGGAGAAACTAACAAGGACAGTATAGGCCTATGTGAGTGAGGTGGAAGGGGGGAGAGGGGGGGGAGGCCTAGGAGGAGATGAAGGGATGGAGTGGAGAAGTATATGAAAGAGGGGGTGTGAGCTGGAAGCAGGGCAGTGAAATGGCGGAGGACAGGGCGACATGGAGATGATTTGTTTGTGGCCACCCCTTATGGGAATGAGGCATCTGGCAATAGATAGATAGATAGAAAAATATGTGCCAAGAGTAGGTGGAAAAGAAAACAGGAAAAGAGATTGGTCTAACAGAAGAAGAAGTATGATAGCAAAAAAAGAGAGAGACATGGCATGGAACAACTGAAGAAAGAGAGGTAATAATAGAACAAAGGAAGAAATAGAAGAACTAGAAATGAATATACAAGAATACATAGAGAGGAAGAAAGGAAGTTTGAAAAAGGTATAATTGACAAATGTAAGGAAGAACCCAAATTGTTTTATAGATTTGTTAATGGCAAATTGAAACAAATGGAAGGAATCCAATGGTAGAAGGAGAGGCCTTTAGAGATTGGGGCAATGCAAGCTGAAATAATGAACAAATGTTTCCAATTGGTCTTCACCAAGGACAAGGATTTTGTGGAGACCAGAAATGTATTGATAAAAGATATAAAAGTGGAAGTACGGGAAGTGTATAAATTACTGGAAACTCAAGATGTAAGAAGAGTCCCAGGACCGGATGGAATCTCTACTTGGGGACTGAAAGAATGCAGAGAACAACTAGCACATAAGATTCACGGTTTAATGATGTGTTTTCTGGAAGAAGAGAAAGTGCCTTGGGAATAGAAGAGGGCTGATGTGGTACCAATTTATATGGAAGGAAACAAGGAAGAACCCCTGAATTACAGACCAGTTTCCCCGACCAGCATAGGCGCAACACTGTATGAGAGAATCCTGAAAAACAGATGGATAAAATATCTGGAGATGAACATTTTGGCCGAAAGTCAGTTTGGATTCAGAAGTGGAAGGTCGTGTGTTTCCAACTTGTTGAGCTTTTACTCAAGAGTGATTGACGTGCTACAGAAGAGAGACAGCTGGGTGGATTGTGTGTATTTAGATTTGGAGAAAGCCTTCACAAGGTATCCCACAAGCGAATAATGTGGAAATTGGAGCACAAAGGAGGACTGAAGGAAAACCTCCTGGAGTGGATGACAGACTTCTTGAGAGACAGACAATGAGGACAGTAATAAAGGAGAGGATGTCTGGATGGAGGGAAGTAACATGTGGAATCCCACAGGGCTTGGTGTTAGTGCCAGTAATGTTCCTGACTTACATAAATGATATAGTAGATGGAATGAACAGTTATGAACGTTTGTTTGCTGATGATGCAAAGATCATGAGGAGAGCAGAAGTTGAAGAAAACTACAAAATGCTGCAGGAACACCTGGACAGTATTCATGACTGGAGCCCAATGTGGGAAATGAAATTCAATGCAAAGAAATGTAAAATATTGGAAATGGGTAAGAGTACCAACAGGCCATCACTGAATTATATGATGGATAATGAATCAATCATGAAAGTGAGAAGAGAAAGATTTGGGAGTGCTGGTCCAGGATAGTTTGTCACCGGAAAAACACATTAAGATAGTTTGAGATACGTACAATCTCTTGACTAATGTAAGAGTGGCACTTCATTACATGGATGAGGAGGTGATGAAAAAATTGATAGTGGCCATGATCTGCCCCAGGTTGGAATATGCAGCAGGAGTGTGGTCCCCACACAAAATGACATAAACAAGGTCGAGAGAATACAAAGAACAGCAATCAAGATGATCCCTAGCCTGGCAGATGTCATACAGAGAGTGGCTGGAAAAGCTGGATCTGCCTTCCCTAGAAGAAAGAAGAGAGAGGGGCAACATGACTGCAGTGTTCAGGGCCATGATGGGGGTAGACAAAACAGATAGAAAAGATCTGTTTGTATGGGATGGGAGAATAACAAGAGGACAGGGAATGAAACTGAAAAAACTAAGTTGCTCGAAGGATATCAAGAAATATGGTTTTCCAAAAACATGCACAGACCTGAGGAATACCCTGGACAAAGTGATCGTCCAGTCTAAAAACTAAAATGAGTTTAAAGCAATACATGACTTATTGAGAAAAAGAGACAGGATCCCATGAGCATAGCTAATTTCCTGTATATCACAACTAGGTAAATACATACACATATGAGGCATCCCATGGAAGAAGGGCCAGCTAACCAGAAATAAGGTTTGGAGAAAAATGGATTTAAAGATTTGAAAGTTTACATTTTTGTAATGGCTTCTCCAATTTTCTTTGCTAACTCACTAAAAAATTGGTGATTAATAGACTCTCATATTATAACTGGTAAACATACTTGGAATCATGGTAATACCCTGCAATTATTTATACTGAGATAAATGGGGGGGGGGGTATGTGGGTGGTGGTGCTGATTTTTGTATGTTGTGATGCTAAAACCCATCCCATTTAAATGGTTATGAAATGATGTGACTATTGATTCAGTATATAATACTTGAGGTCTCCCTCCCAAAAGTCCCTAAATCTCAATAAAAAAGTAACTAAAAAATGCCATTTGGGAGGCATCATTATAGCTGTTATATATGTAAATCAGGTGATAAAACTGACAGATATTATGCATCAGATGCCGGACTCATAGGTCAAGAAGTGCCACACTGGCTAGGAGGCATCTGCTCATTGGTCCTTCCTCCTCCCTCATGGGAGCACTGCCCTTTGGGCTAACTAAATGCAACAAGATAAACTGTTGAGGGTCCAGACTATGGATTCTTGACTGTGCTAATAGGATCAATATTCATTTCTTTGGGGTAAAAACAAATGATCTAGGCCAGGGGAGGAAGTTGGAACTTGCAGGCCCATTTGCCATTTTTGGCTGGTTGTCCCTTCTTCCACACAATGCCTAATATACAATAAAAAGTTTCTTCGGATTTCACTAACCTCTTTTTGTAGTGATTTGTTCTCCCTGTCAAGGCGGTCATTGGTGCCCTCTAGGTCAGTCAGATCACGTTCCAGTTCATTCAGCTTTTTGGTGGACATCTTCAATGTCTCTACAGTCCTTTGAAGCTGTAGGAAGATGAGTTGTGAATTCAGTGTATACACACTCAAGGGAGGTACTTACTGATTTCAGGATACAGTATTGTACTGTGCTGTTAAATAAATCACCATCATCATCATCATCATCTTAAACCCTTATAGGCTAACTCAGCAAAGTGAGTTATAAAAAAAAGAAAGAAAAAAAAAAAAAAAGTGTACATGAACTATTAGGAGAAATTACTTAGTGAAATGGACCACAGATCAATTCACTCATCATAAACATTTTTAAAAACTATCAACTTTGCCCATTGGGCAAATGCTGTCCACACCACGTTCTTCATTCATTAACCCTTTCACTTCATTTTTTTTTGGGGGGAGGGGGGGTTGATGTCCCAAACACGGGGGTTTAGAGATATATAAAGATAATTGTTTTGACAAAATATTCCACACCAAAAAATAGACCATAATTTCCTGATAAAGTTATGTCTAACATGATGCAAAAAAATTAATAATTACCTGTGTGGTGAGCTGTCAAAACCTGTGGTGTTGATGCTCCTCCACTGCCAAATGTATGCCGTTGGGTATAATGATGAAGTCAAAGCTGTTTTTTTTTTTTTTTTTTTTTTTTTTTTTTTTTTAGTCTGACAACATAATCTGAGTCATCAGACATTGTTTCCATCAGATCCAAGTAAGCTGCCATGGCAGCAAAGCATCTCGTACTCCATGCCTCGACATACTTCTCGTACAAGACGAAAATAATAGACAATAAAACAGTGTTCCTGTGATGGCAACGCCTCAGTTTTGCCACCTCCTGATACTGAACCACTATTGGGTCCCCATTACTGGAGCGTATATATAAAAAGTCCAGAACACGTACATAAGCCACCCAATGGTTACAGACATTTCCTTGGTGGCAGGTTGATGTGTCACCTGATGTGAAAGGATTAAGTAGTTCTTGCAGTGCCTGTGGGGTTCTATAGCATACCCAGGACTTTTAAATAGGTGAGTCATCTGCAGTAACTGCAGGATTTTCTTGCAAGTGTGGTAAGCCTGCATAAACACTGCAAGAACGTCTTGTGGTCCAACCTAGGTCAGAGGAGACTGATGTAGGAAATGTGGCACCTGAGTGTGATCAATTTGGCTATTTGTGGGATATAATTAGCATGATGTCAAATATAGCTGAAAGAAGATAGAAAACTATTCTTTCTACTGAAATGAAAGGACTTTCTCTACATAAGAATGGAAAACTACGTTATATGTGTGTGCAAAGTGCACTGCTGTGATGCTGCTAGTATTTTTTTTTTTTTTCACAATGTCTTCTTACCTTTGTGTTCTCATTTTCCAACTCATTCTTGTCCTTCTCAGTTTCAGTAAGCTTTCGCTGAACAGTTTCTAAGGACCTGTTCTTCTTCTGCACCTCATTCCCTGCCGTCAACAGATCCAGTTCCAACTGCTCCGCCCGGCTGCGCTCAGCCTTGAGAGCTACGAGCTGCTTCTGTAGGAGTGCCAATTGCTGGGACTGGGATTCCTTCTCGGACTCCAGGTCTAAAAGACGGGCTGAGGATGTCCTAAGGCTCTCCAGTGATCGGTTAAGTCGTTCCACTTCTGCCTGCAACTGCACCTTTTCACTCTGAGCACTCTCAAGCTTAAAAAAAAAAAAAAGAAAGAAAAAAAGGTATAATTAGCTAGCCTTAATCAATAAGCATACACTTAATAAAAACAATAAGTGTTCTATCAAAGAAAAAAAACTTACAAAACTCCTCTTACTCAGGGGGCTAAATGAATGCAACAGCTGTAAGTAACAACATAAAACACTGCAAGTACGGTATGTAGAACAGGTATTAGCACAAAGAAAAGAAAAAATATATATCTCCATTAATAACTTGCCTTTTTTCTAACCTCAGCAAAATTCTAGTGCAGTAAACAGTTTTCCATGGTATCTATGGCCAATACATACAGCATTTAGTGGTAGGTGGTGGTGACTATCATCCACTCACTTGATGTAGTGCTGCCTACTTCTTCCTTAGCCTTTATTCTTCTTTTTCTGTGCCTGCCCTCCTCTCTTCCTATTTCTCCCATCTTTCCTGTCACTACTTAATGCTTTTCTTTCCGTTACAGGTGGCTTTACATTGACAAGCCAAATGGTTTCCTGTAATCCAAGAAACCATTTACAACGCTGGGTGGTAACCATATAACCAAACCATACGTGCTCCCTACATGTCAAGTGGGTTGGTGGAGGGTTAGTGCCCCTCCCTGTAAAACAAATAACTCAGAGTAAAATGGCCACCCTGTACAGGATTATGGCATCTGGCAATAGACAGATAGATGTCCTTGTTTTACAATTGTGATCCATCATATAATGATTTATCATATTCTGAGCCAAGTATAACATGGGTTCAATGGGGATACATTTTTGGCCAAGAGACACCCACCCAACAAAATCTAAAAACAAGTTTCTAGCTCACCTGAACTGGTAGTTATTTCACTCCCCTGCACTTCATTTGCTGCTTACCCCCCAAAAATAAATCTAAAAATTTTCTTCCAGTGCACTTAAACTGGTAGTTGTTTCACTTCAATGCACTTTATTTGCTGCCTGAACTCCAACATTACACTATGGTTCCATCAGTGACACTAATACACCCGGTAGTGACTGAGTTTAAAGGCCGTCTTGGAATAAACAAATAACTAAGTTTCCATGGCAGTGATCGTATAAGCAAAAATTGCACTTGTACATTGACCAACACGGCTCTGTATGCAATCATAATGATTATATAAATGAAAATGTGATCATATATTGAAAAAGGGCACTAACTTTTTAGTCATTGTGTTGGTGATTCAATGTACACTGGTTCTTCGTAAAACATGGGTCTGATGCATCCTATAAGTTCAGTACCTTACATGTAAGATATACTTCCACATTCAAGCACTTAAAAATGGTCACGTACATATACATCCAACTATTTGCTTGCATATCATACCTTTTCATTTGTCTACCGGCAGCACTTCATCTAATGACTTCATATCCACACTCAGGGTAGCTGATTTTCATTGTGCTTACTCATGGCTCGTCTCAATATAACCATGTACAACTGGAGACAGAAGTTGATCTAATATTTTACATTTTCTATTTGTTTTTCTTCACTGGCTACTACCGCTAAGCTGAGAGTGGTTCGGTATGTTTCTCTGCCCAGATGGTACTCTTTGATATGATGCATCTATGAGGAAAGTGACAGACATGCACCAAGTTCGAAGCAGAAAAACAGGAAAAGTATGCAACTTTTTCCCCTAACTATGCCCGTCCCTAACTATACCAGTATATACGATAATGACAGTGTACTGTTACTAGCAATACAAAGGAAAAACCATTTTCAGTAAGGAAAATCCATCTTCACTACAGTACAGTACTGACAAACCATAGCCATCACTAACTACAGTGAGATCTCACTTTAAAGGATCCATTTATACTGAACTTCTGATATAACAGACCCCTTGACCCTACCGAACAATTTTTGTTACCTGATCCGCTGGACAAATTTGTTTAATATCAAACCCATCCTCAGTATTTCCATTTATTTTCATTATTACCTTGCCTGGACAGAGTCTGGTGAGGTACTGTTTTTGGCTGAGTTTGTATGTTTGTTTGTTTTTTAGTTTGTTTGCAAAATTATGGAAAAATCGCAGAATGAAATTATATGAAACTTTCAGAATATATGGGCACTGGTCCTAAATGAACGTACAGGTAATTAAATTTTGGAGGTAATCGAATGACCCTGAAAGGTCAAAATCAAGGTCATGGACTTTTAGAGGGCTATAACTTGAAACCGGTTGAAAATAGGGATACAGTAATCCCTCCAATATCCGATGCAATGGAGCTAAAGGCATGTCCGGAAAGTGGGTTTGTCTGGATACTGGGAAAATGCCTCTTGGACAGGTACTTATGGACCTTAACCCAGCCTAACTCAGAAAACCACCTACATAACTCCCTACCGGACACGAATAGCACCTATATAAGAACCTATTCACACAAATATGGGACAGAAAGCATGAAATAAATGAAAAGGAACCAGAGAATGAGGAATTAGAAGTGAGTATGGAAAATATTTAGCAGCGTACAGGGTACTTACAACATGTCCATGGCCGTTAAAAAGATTAACTCGCCTCCTCTAAGGTTCTGACAGTGATGAAAATGCTCTCGAAGCATGTACAGTAATCCAGTGTGAAGCTGCACTTAATCCTTTGCACTGTGAATTATAATTGTTAAACACTGCACATTCTGTTCTTACTTGTGCCATGACAGTTGCAACCGTCAGTTTGCATTCTGCACTTAATCCTTTGCACTCTGTATTCTAATTTCTTAACACTGCACAACACTGTAAATTCCCCTGCCAGTGGTGAGGTGTTGCAGTATATTCACTGTTTATTCACAAAAATGAGCACGTGTGGCATCTATTGTGATGAGTGTCTAGTCAGGATGGTAGTTAGGCGGTAACTGGGGAGGGCAGGAAGCAAGGGGCCACACGTAAACACAGCTGTCCAGCGCCGTGCACAAAATTCAAAGTACTGCTGCAAAGAATGTCAGATATTTTTTTGCTTTTTTACATTATTTGGGAATTTTTGAGTTCCAAACGCCCGGGCAAAAAAATGTTCGGACGTTGGGGAGTCTGGTTATTGGGGATCCGGATATTAACCCCTAAACTGCGGGGTTGTTTTTGCCTGACTTGTGTGTCTCACGGGCATATTCGCGCTCCGACAGACTCTCTAAAAATATCTGCCAAAAATCAGTTATTAGTCCTAGAATATTATAATTAAATATGCATATGGCACATACCTTCAGCTTTCTCCTGGGATGTTTGTTGAGCCTTCGTCGAGTACCGTAGGACTTGTGGAGACCTCTGAAGTTGGGTAACGAAGTCTCCACTTTACATTTCCCGACAACCCGTAGTATGATTACCACAGCCAAATATTATCACTAGAAACACTATTCTATGATTCTCAAATAGTTTGGAATCCATACTCCAAAAAAAAAACACCATGAAAGCAATGAAAATTACAAGCGCGTATGACCTTCCTACTTGCCCTCATTCGCAGCTGGTGTTTTGTCATTTATTATTCATAAAAAACACTCACACTTTATATTTCTATTACTATATAACACTTATATATATCTATATTCTTTATCCATAAGTTTCCTTCAGTAATAGTAGTTTATTGTCACTGTAGGCATTCAATTTCTCTTTCAGTAAAATACGTAGCATTCACTTTCTTGTCCTGTACACTAGCATTGAGAGTGAATCTGCCACTTTCATTTTCACTTTCATAACTCATAGTATTTGTACATGCTAGAGTGAAACTTTCACTTTCATTACTCCTAGTATATATACTCGTATTCTTATATTACTACTCATTTACATTTCTATTTACATTCTCTATTTTATCTACATTATTTACTTTCTATTTTATTTACACTGTGTTATGCAGTCACTTGCAGTAACTTATAAAACTATTTTCCACTGTTCTCTTATATTTACATTCATTGCTTTTACTTGCTGTTTACACATTATTTACATTTCCACTTGCTCTGTTTTACTCACCAGATAGATTGTAGTCACTGTCTATCATTTTCATTGACAAATTAGCCAGTTCATATTCCACAGCAGTCACTAAGCCCTTTACCTCTTTCCACACGAGGTTTAGTAGGGGGTAGAGGTCACAGGGCCCTTTGCATGGGGCTAAAAAGCGGCGGAATTGGATGGGCGCGAATCCGACATGCTTTCACCTTGAAAGACGACAGTAAACTAAATACAGTGTGGTGGCCTGCCTAGGGGGAGTGCAATGCTGCCAATGTCAGCGGGGTGACAGCTGCTAATAAATACGCACTGAAATGATTGGCAGGAAATCTAGACAATACATAATAAATTAGGTAGTTCCAGGTGAATGTAAATATCACTTAGGCTTCTCCCATCCTTTCTTATATATATTTTTATTACGAAATAGATTATACGGCATATTTCGAGGAGAAAAAAACAGCGAAAATTTGCGAACGAGTGCATGTGAGGTGTTGTCAGGTGATAATTAGCCAATTTCAGATGTATGGCACTATCACTTACCTTATTTCTTTCTTGTAAATATTATTTGGTATAAGAATAGGGCATAGGGCTTATTCAATGGATGAAATCAGTGTAGCATGGCCGGGCAGGCGAGAGGAGAGGGTAATGGAGGAGAGGTAGGGAGGGGAGTCAAGAACGGGGAGAAATGGCTAAATTGTCAACAATGGATGGGAGTACAGATGAGATTAGGAGTGCTGACTAGTGTTGGACATTGGCAGTACTGATAGATGATACAAGCCACCACTTGAAAGCCCAGGCAAATTCAAAATAACACAGAATCACAAAAGTGACGCCCCGCGGTATGATCCCTTCCTCCCAAGCGACACGAAAGTGACGCCCCGCGGTTAAGGGGTTAAAGGAATTACTGTATTTTCTATTATGAACATACAGGAACTTGTTATATGGGCTTTCATTTGGGACCAAGAGTTTGACCTTGAGTGACCCTGAAAGGTCAAACTAAAGGTCATGAATATTCAGGGGGCTATAACTCGAAACTGGTTGAAGACAGATAGATATTTACTATTATCAACATATAGGATGTCTCATACAGGTTTCTAACTGGTACCTTGATCTTTGACTGTAAGTGACCTTGAAAGGTCAAACTCAAGGTCATGGATATTCTGGGGGCTGTAACTCAAAACTTGCTGAAAATCGACATTTACTATTATCAGGATATAGGAAGTCTTATATGGGCTTTTACTTGGCACCATGACCTTTGACCCGGAGTGGCCCTGAAAGGTCAAATGCAAAATCATGGATTTTCAGAAGGCATAACTTGAAAACATTTGCGCTATTACATTAGACTTTAACCCCTAAAGACCGTTCCTCATCGACTGATGTGTTTTAGACAGGGTAAGTTCTGTCTGATCAGCTAGTCAGGTCAGGTGCGGGTAAGGGGATGGGTCTATTATGATGTGGCAGGGGTAAACCAGTTCTGCTGTCGGGCCCTGCTGTGGATGTCACTGATTGCATTGCGCAGTTGACCCTTGTGCGGTGTGGTGCGGTGAGGATCTGTCCGTTCTCCCCTCTGGGGCTAAGATGCGAATGAATGTGTTTGAATGGATGAGTAAATGGAGAGTGAGTTGTCCTGTCTCGGCTACCTCCCTTTCCTTGGGGAAAGCAGCCTAGGTATATAGATAGATAGATAGAAGTTCTGTCTGATCCACATCGATGAAGCAGAAGCCACAAAAAACTAGGAAGAGATTGCCACACCTCTTTCATGATGTAAATGGAAGCTAGCACATGGGAATAACAATATCTGGTGGTGTTTGGCATGACTGGTCCCCCTTGATGTGGTGGGAGGGCCCCCACCCCCCCTTGGCCATCTCCCCACCTCCCTCTGCCCCAGTGGATCCTCCTCTCACTGTCTCTTCCCACCCAAATCTCCCCCATACCCCCTCTATACCATTGTGGGGGTGTGTAGTAGGCATATTCCCTCCCTACTGAGGCTCCCCCACCCCTCTCCACCTCCAAGGGTCCCCCCACACCCACTCCACCTCCCTCTGCCCATGGTTCCTCATCTGACTGTCACCTCCCACCCAAATCAAGCATGTCAAACACCATGCCACTGCATCACTGACTTACAAGCTATTACCCATGTCCTATTTTATGCAATGGAATGCACACTGTATCTCTTATTAGTCATTTATGTAAGATTATTAGCTAAAGGATATTAGTTTCTTTGCATAATTTACCCATTTTCTATCATTTTCAATGGGAAACTTTTGTGATTGTATGGTACCTGCAACTTATGATTTTTTAAAAATTATTTCTGTTGTTTGACCATTTACACACATCAGTACAGTTTTTTTTTGTTTATGTAACATATACATGTATTTTATTGTATTATTTACATGAAGAACCTAATATTTTTACATGATAAGCAATTTATTTTTTGTTTAATTATGTCATTTATCCATATTATCACAATGTTTTTTCTTCATTTATATATTTCAGTATATATATGTATAAGTACCAGTCTTCACCATCATCCACTCACTTTTTTTTTTTTTTTTTTTATAAATAACAGAACGGAGGAAGGAAAAACAAATGGAGAAAAAAAAATAATCCATACACCAGACTACTAGTGTCCTCTGTTCATAAAATATCTGTAACAGTTAGACTTGAACAGTTGTAGGTTGAAATTTGGAGGAAAACAACTCTGGGGAAGCGAGTTCCAGAGAGATGCAGTTCGGGGAATGAAAGAATTCTGATAGGCAGAAGTTCTGCAATATGATTGAGTGACATTCCAGTTATGAGCGCTACCAGATGCCCGTGTAGCACGAGGGAAGGCATGGAGAGGTGGCACCATGGACGCAACTTCGTCTGAGCATTTGTCAAAAAAAATCTGTAAAATAATGCAAGGGAGGCAACATTCCTTCTTACTTGCAGGGGAGGTAGTTTATATGTAATGGCAGGGTTGTTAATGATTCTAACAGCTTTATTCTGAATTTTGTCTAGTTGTCTTAATGCAACCTCTCCACAACCATTCCACAAGGGTGAGCAATATTCAAGCTGAGAGCGCACATGACTCTTATAAATTATAGCTAACTGCTCATCGGCGAAGAAGTTACGGACTCTGTACAATAATCCAAGTTTCTTTGAGGCGGTTTTAGCAAGTGATCTGACATGAGAGGTCCAGCTGAGGGCACTGTTAAGTGAGACACCAAGAATTTCAATATTTTTGGAGATGGGAATATTAGTAGCACTGAAGGTAATGTACGAATCTGGCAATATCTGTCTATTAGTAAACTGTATATATTTAGTTTTACTAGCATTAAAAGAGACAAGGTTGTTTTGTCCCCATTCACTAATTTTAGATAGATCTTGATTTATGGAGATGGCTGTACTGAGTTGAGAGGTAGAGATATTAGACTTTGTAAATGGATGTCTGAGTGTGAATGAACTATCACTTGATGTAGTGCTGCCTACTTCTTCCTTAGCCTTTACCACTCTTTTTCTGTGCCTGCCCTCCTCTCTTCCTATAACTCCCATCTTTCCTGTCACTTCTTATTGCTCTTCTTTCCTTTACAGGTGGCCTTATATTGAGTGACAAGCCAAATGGTTTCCTGTACGCCAAGAAACCATTTACTGTACAATGCTGGGTGGTAACCATATAACCAACCCATACGTGCCCCCTACGTGTCAACAAGTGGGTTGGTGGAGGGTTAGTGTCCCTCCCCGTAAAACCAGTAACTCAAAGTCAAGTGGCCACCCCTTATGGGATTATGGTGTCTGGCAATAGATAGATAGATAGATAAGCAATTCATTTTTTGTTCAATTATGTCATTTATCCATATTATCACAATGTTTTTTCTTCATTTATATATTTCAGTATATATATGTATAAGTACCAATCTTATCAAATAATTTACTTATGCGATGAAATGATATATTTTTATCTTGCATGCAGAGGTAATTTTTTTCCCCCTTTTTTATACATACTCATACAGCTTGTGTCATGCCTGAGCACATGTTTCATATTGATTTGGGTGATTTTTGTAAGGGTATGTGGCGAGGTATATGCCAAAATTTTCTTAGTTTTGTTCAAATGCATTGGGTAACTATTATAATAGTTGATGGTCAATAGTGCAGTAACCATTAGGCTAATGGGACTGAGACTGGCATTTTCAGGTGTGTAAATTCAAGCTCTTCAAATCAGTAAGAGAAAATTTTCCCTTGGTGAAAGATGAAAAACTGATGCCTTTATGCGGCTGAGGTGACAGTCGGGCATGGAGATTTGAGGATTTTAGGGGTTAATTGTGTTCCGTACTGACACTAAACAACAGTGTCGATTCAGTATTTAACAGAATAAAACAACCACTCTCAGGCGACGTTTGTTGTGTCTGCCATCACTTGTAATCTATTGAAATAGAGGCCAAGATTAGTTCTGTACTGCTTATTAATCTATTATATATCAAACAACACAGGTCAAACCCATAAAATGCTGATTTACTGACATCTAACTTGTCCTATGTGGGATACCTAACAGATCATTTCTCATTTATATCAACTCTAGGTCCGGGCCCCTATCAGACGTTTTATATAAGGAACTACTGTATTAAATATACTGTCTACCTTTTCCCCCAATAAGCCAATTATAATGAGGACTCTCTGTACTGTCGCTGATGTTCCTATCATTCTTCTACCCTGTACAATCACTTTTGTAATATCATCATCAGGGCCCATTTCACACACACATACACTGGATCGTGGGGAAATAATCGCTGAATCAGCAATGAAAAGAAGACCAGCCTATTTGTGATTATGTTATTGAGTGCGTGAGTGGTGGTCCCGTCAGACAGTAGTTAAAAAATCGTGGTTTCGGTCATAAAAACAACATGATATAGTGAAAATACAAAGTCTCCATATGGCTGATTCATGGCGGAAAGGGACGGTGCAATGTTTAAAAGTGGAGAGAGAGAGTTCGAGGGCTTCTCTGAAGAGGACGTGGGAAATGGAAGTAATAAGTTGAACCAAACAAGAATAGCAGGTGTAGAGAAAACAGTGGAGAGGAATGTCCAGGAGATAAAAAAGGTATGGGCAGTAATTAAAGAGTTTCAGGAACGGACAATTGAGCAGGAAAACGAGATCAAAAGTCTGTGAAATAAACTGGAAAAAATTTGTACACGTAGTGACTAAAAAGAAAGAGAAGTTACTGAATTAAAAGTGAGCAATGAATCAGCCTAAAATGAAATAAAACAGCTTAAGAGGGAGAATAAGAGATCGGAAGAAGAAAGAGACAGGATGAAAAGCAAACTAGATGAGTATGAATCAAAATCAAGAATACAGGACAAGCACATTAAAGAAATCAAGGAGCAACATAAGGGGTGGAAGAAAATTCAGGAAAGGGGAAATGTGAATTTGAGATTATAGAACAACAAAAGGAGGAGAGAGAAGTGGTTAGGGTGCTGAGAAGTAGAGAATCTTTAGTTAGGGATGTAGCTGATAAGAAAAAATGTGTAATAATTTCAGGAGTTAAAGAAAAATGTATGACAATAAGATCAGAAAGAGAAAAAGAAAGAGAAGAACTGAGTAAGGTTAAAGAAATAATATCAGTAGTCATGGAGGAAAACAATGAAGCTCGAGAAGAGATTGAAGAGGTGTTTAGGTTAGGAAAGTACAAGGAAGGAGGGGCAAAGCCACTGAAGGTAAAGTTTAAGTCTCAGGCAACAGTAAATGAAATTATAAGTAGAACATGGAAATAATCAGACATGGAAGGGTTAAAAAGTGTTTGGACATGGAGAGATGCAAATGAGGAAGAAAGAGCTAAAATAAATGATTTAGTAAAGGAAGCAAAGGTAAAAAACGAGCAGAGAACGGAGGAAGACAAGACAGTGTTTTATTGGAGAGTCATGGATCAGAAATTAATGAAGTGGTACCGGCGGAGAGAAGGAGAAAAGAGGGTATAAAAAACATTAAAAATAATTGGAAGGTGGCATATACTAATGTTGATGATTTAATATCGGCAAGGCTAGAAATCAACGATTTTTTGAGGGTACATGAACCTGATGTTATGTGCTTTGTAGAGACCAAATTAAGAGAAGATATTGGTGTTCATATGGGAGATGGTAGTTACAAACTGTGGAGAAGAGACAGAAAAGAAAAAATGGCAGGAGGAGTGATGATAGCAGTGAAGAACAACATGAATGTAGATACTGTGGCAATGGGAGAAGGCAGGGCCGAAGTGATAAATATGAAATTAGGACTGGAGAGAATAGCAAGAGAGATATGGCAGTAGTGTATGTTCCCCCTAAGACATGAGCATGGAATGATGATGAATACCATAAAATGTTGTCAGACATGGCTAGTTATTTACAGAAAATGATTGAGAAATGCAACAACATAATTTTAATGGGTGACTTCAATTGTAAAGAGGTGAACTGGGAGGAATGGGACTCAGAAGGCAGCGAAGATTCGTGGGGCACTACATTATTAAATATAACAGTGAACAATTTGATGACGCAATGGGTCAAAGAAGAGACACAGTTTCAAGGTGAGGACACACCAGCAAGAACAGACTTACTGTTTACCAAAGAACCCGATGTAACTGAATCATTGGAATATCTATGTCCTACTGGAAAAAGTGATCATGTGGTCAATGACTCCCAGATGATAACAGGGAACGTGGAGAAAAGAGATGAGTTTTATAGGCAGGGAAGATACAACTTTGGGAAAGTAGACTTTACAGGTTTGAGAAAATTTTTCGAAAATGCAGATTGGAGAAAATTCAGGGAATCAAGAGAGATACAGAAGTGGGATATTTTTCTAGGCTTCTATAATTCTGGAGTGGAAAAATTTGTGCCAAGAGTAAGGGGGAAAGAAACCAGGAAAAAGGATTGGTTTAACAGAAGGTGCATGATAGCAAAAAAAGGGAGAGACACGGCGTGGAACAAATGGAGAAAGAGAGGTAATACTAAATCAAAGGAAGAATATAACAGAACTAGAAATGAAAATACAAGAATATGCAGAGAGGAACTGAGAACTTTGAAAAAGGCATAATTGACAAATGTAGGGAAGAACCCAAATTGTTTTATACATTTGTTAATGGTAAATTGAAACAAAAGAAAGGAATCATCCAACTGAAGGTAGAAGGAGAGGTCCATAAAGACGCGGCAATGCAAGCTGAAATAATGAACAAATGTTTCCAATCGGTTTTCACTAAAGAAAGGGACTTTGTGGAGGGGGTGGGTGTAACTAGAAATGTAGTGATAAAAGACATTAAAGTGGAAGTGCAGGAAGTGTATAAATTACTGGAAACTCAAGATGTAAGGAAAGCCCCAGGACAGGATGAAATCTCTACCTGGGTACTGAAAGAGTGCACAGAACAACTGGCAGATAAGATTCACGATTTAATTGTGTGTTCTCTCGAAGAAGGAAAGGTGCCTCGGGAATGGAAGAGGGCCAATGTGGTACCAATTTATAAGGGAGGAAACAAAGAAGAACCCTGAATTATAGACCAGTGTCCCTGACCAGCGTAGATGCAAAATTATGCGAGAGAATTCTGAAAGTCAGATGGATAAAATATCTGGAAGAGACGAACATATTGGCTGAGAGCCAGTTTGGATTCAAAAGTGGAAGGTCATGTGTTTCCAACTTGTTGAGCTTTTGCTCAAGAGTGACTGATGTGTTACAGGAGAGAGACAGTTGGGTGGATTGTGTGTATCTAGATCTGGGGAAAGCCTTTTACAAGGTACCCCACACGTGACTAATGTGGAAATTGGAACACATAGGAGGACTGAAGGGAAACGTCCTGGAGTGGATGTGTGACTTCTTGAGAGACAGACAAATGAGGACGGTAATAAAGGACAAGTTGTCCGGATGGAGGGAAGTAACAAGTGGAGTCCCACAGGGCTCGGTGTTAGCGCCAGTAATGTTCCTGATTTATGTAAATGATATGGTAGATGGAGTGAACAGTTACGCAAGTCTGTTAGCTGATGATGCAAAGATCTTGAGGAAAGTAGTAGTCGAGGAACACTGTAAAATGCTGCAGGAAGACCTGAGTAAGACCGAAGGTTGGAGCCAGATGTGGGAAATTAAATTTAATGCAAAAAAATGTAAAATATTGGAAATGGGAAAGAGTATCAAGAGGCCATCACTGAATTATATGATGGGTAATGAACCAATCAAAAAAGTGAGAGAAGAGAAAGATTTGGGAGTGCTGGTCTATGATAGTGTGTCACCGGAAAAACACATTAACAAGACAGTTAGAGAGACGTACAATCTCTTGACTAACATACAAGTGGCCTTCCATTACACGGATGAGGAAATGATGAAAATATTGATAGTGGCCATGATCCGCCCCAGGTTGGAATATGTGGCAGTAGTGTGGTCCCTACACAAGAAGAAATATAAATAAGATCGAGAGAATACAAAGAACAGCAACCAAGATGGTCCCCAGCCTGGCAGATCTGTCCTACGGAGAGAGGCTGGAAAAGCTGGACCTGCGTATACTAAAAGAAAGGGGAGACATGATTGCAGTGTTCAGGGCCATGATGGGAATAGACAGAATTGATAAAAATGATCTGTTTGCATGGGATGGGAGAATAACAAGAGGACATGGAATGAAACTGAAAAAGCCACATTGTTTGAAGGATATCAAGAAATATAACTTTCCATATAGATGCAAAGACCTGTGGAACAGCCTGGACAAAAAGATCATCCAGTCTAAAAACTTAAACGAGTTCAAAGCAAAATTTGACAACGAGAAAAAGAGACAGGACCCCACGAGCGTAGCTCATTTCCTGTATATCACAACTAGGTAATACAACTACGTAAATACACACACACACACAGTTGAGGCACCAGAGCGGTAGCATGTGTGTCATCTTGCTCAGCGCTGGGCACCCTTGGCCAAAACTACCCACACCTAAATAGCATCTTTAAATGAGTCAAGCTCTGTACTAGGTTAAACTAAATGATGTTTTAATATAGTAGACCAAGTATAAGCAAAAGCACTGACCAAATAATACATCCAATTAGTGCAAGAATCCGTTGACACAATGCATTACCATCTGGGTGTCATCTGTCACCAGGGGAGGGTAGCAGGGAGATGCAAACCCGTTAGTAGAACTTACTTTTCTAACTGAAAATTACCACAAGATGAGCACCATCTTTAGTAAAGTGAATATGGAAGGAGTTGAGAAAAGGGATAAAGATAGAAAACAGGATGATGATTTCTACCCAGAACTGGTTGAAATGGAAAGAATAAATTAGTAGAGAAAATGAATAAACTGGAGAAAACTTCTCAAAGTGAAACAGATGAAATTAAGGAGCAATTATGCATGCACAAGGAAGAAAATAAAAAATTAGTAAAGGAATTAAACAAAAAAGACACAACAATGGATGAGCTGTGTCAATGTAGGTTCACTTACTAGGAAGGTTAGTGAAATGGCAAGTACAGTAGTGAACCATGAGAGTATTATGGAGGAGTTTAGAAATGATATAGAGATAATTAGGCAAGCAAGCAGTCTGATAGACCAAAGCAGTGATACAGAAGAGAAGATAACCCAGGTAAACGAAGTAACGAGAAGTTGCAAAGATGAGGTAGAAACTACGTATGATGGAATGCTGAAAGTATGGAAAGAATTAGAAATAAAAGTCAAGGAAAAAACATTACACAGGAAGTGGAAGAAATCATTAAAAACAACCCAAAGAGGGCCAAAGATTCAGCAGATACCAACAAATCTATAGTAATCACTGTTTTAGATGAAGAAGAAATAAGAAACAAAATTTTGAGAGACAAAATGGAGATGGCAAATATAATGAAAATACTGAAGTATCAGAGGAAATTTGTGATAAAGACACAGAGGAACACAAAAGGCTAGGGAAATATGAGAGAAATAAGTCACGGCCCCTGAGGGGTAACCTTCCAAAGTGTGAACACAGTGGAGGAAGTACTAAAAAATCCTAACAAACTCATGGGGAAAAAAAAAAAAAAAGAGGAAAGCTCAGAAGAGAGGAGTGAATTTTTTAAAAACAAAGTTACAAAGTAATTGGATTGCACATACAAAAGTGGTACATAACCAACAGGGAATAAAAAGAAGGAAGGTATACCTCATACCAATTAATCTGGCCAGGCATGTATGGCAACGCTGTTCCCGTCGAGATTCTGATTGGCTGGAGGTGTTTGTTCGATTTCGTTGTTGCTTAAACCGATACTGTCCTTATTATCAGATGTGATAACGTGAGTTTGTCGACAATACAATCGTCAAAAGAAATAAGAAAACCATTATAATATTTAACAACAATGAAATCTGAGTAGGAATATAGAAATATGAGTCAACAAAGTATTATAACAGTCCAAGTCAAGGTCAGCATTCGAACAATTCCTTTAAGTCTCCAACACTCGATAACGTAACAGAAAATTAAGGAAACCTGCTTAATCTAAGCGTTGGTGTAACACACATTTAAATTTTAAGATCAGTTCTTATAGTGATAATAGAGGAGATATAATGAAATAGTTTTCCTTTAGCCTACTTTGATTTTCATAATTTTTTCAAACATCCCTCCCCGCACAATTCGTCTTTTCATTAGAACTTTTAATTATTCAGAGTTGTGGCACGATTTAAGGGTGCGGACTGATCTTAAAATTTAAAAGTGTGTTACAGCATCGCTTAGATTATGCAGGTTTCCTTAATTTTGTTATATTGTCGAATGTCGGAGATTTAAAGGAATTGTTCGAATGCTGATCTTGACTTGGACTGTTATAATACTTTGTTTACTCAAATTTCTATCTTCCTACGCAAATTTCATAATTGTTAAGTATATAACGGATTTCTTATTGCTTTTGAAATTGTATTGTCGACAAACTCAGTATCATATCTGATAATAAAGAGAGTATCGGTTTAAGTAACAACGAAATTGAACAAACACCTCCAGCCAATCAGAATCTCGGCAGGAACAGTGTTGCCATACATGCCTGGCCAGATTAATTGGTATGAGGTATAGTAGACTCAAGCTATGGCAAGTATGTAAACAAGATGATTAAGCCGAGTACTCACATGTAGCTGGAATGGTGTCTAAATGATTAGAGATTAAAAAAAAAAAAAAAAGCCTAACTGAAACAAAAATAACCCCAAAGATATCAAATGATACCCTAAACTTAGAGGAATACAATATACAGAATAAAGATGAGACAAATTTAAGAAAAGGAGGAAGAATTTTAATCTTAACAAAAAAAAATCTACAAGTCAAAGAAATAGAACTAGATGTACCCTTACAAGAAGAAATGATTTCATTAAAGATTAACACATCTGCAGGGAAAGTAATTATGGCAAATTTATACATGCCACCTAAAACAAACACTTGGGAAAGAGGCAAATATGAAGACCTGGCAGAAAGTACAATTCAGAGTTTAAGAGCATTACTACACAGAATGGAAGAGAAATCTGAAAGAACTATATTAAATGGCGATTTCAATACAAATATAAACTGGAATACTCTAGATGTAAGAAGCCATGAAAGCTGTTGGGACCGAGAGCTCCTGGACCTTATGCAGGAGTTTCTCCTGACATAACATGTAAAGGAAAACACCAGAAAAAGAGGACTTGATGATTCATCAGTACTAGATCTTATATTTACTAGGCAAGAAAATGATACTGACAATATAATGTATCACCCTCCATTCAGCAAAAGCGACCATGCAGTATTAAATTGTAACTTCAGGATTGCATATGAAACAGTTAACAGTAATGAGTTACAAGAGCTTAAACTACAAAAAGGGAAACTACCATGACCTAAAGAAGTACTTCTTAGAAACAGATTGGGAAAAGAAACTTAGAGGACAAGATTTAAATGTCATATATAGAAAATTCTGCGAACTTTATGAAATAGGAGTCCAAAATTACATACCACAGCACAAAGAAGCAGAAAAGAAAATAAGGAATGGTTTAATAGAGAATGTAAAAAAAAAGAAAGAAAGAAAAAAAAAAAAGACTTGTTGTGGAATAGATACAGAAGACACAATAGTGAGAGGGCATATAAAAACTATTAACAGGCAAGAAATGATTATACAAGGATAAGGAAAGAAGTCCAAAGACAGTTTGAGGATGACATTATAAATAAAAATAGTGATCAACCAAAGTTATTTTACAGGTACATCCAGAGCAAAACCAAAGTTAAAGGTAAAATACAGTTCATTATGGACAATGGGATCACCTATACACAGGAGAAAGATATTTGTGAAGCATTAAATAAAAATTTCCAGTCAGTTTTTAGAGAAGAAAAGAATTTTGAGAGAGATGATATGGAACAAGCATGCCCACACATATTACCAGATATACAAATATCAGAAAAATAAATACAGGAGGAGCTATGCATATTAGACGAAGGAAAAGCAAGTGGTCCTGATGAAATCTCATGTTGGGTGCTACAGGAATGTTTTTAATGCATATAAATGACATAAGCAACATTGGAAATGAAAGCTCTCTAAATATGTTTGCTGATGATGCAAAAATATGAGACTTACCAACACAGAGTCTTGTAGAAAGCTACAAGAAGAATTAAATAAACTTCATGAATGGAGCAAACGGAATTCAATGTGGACAAGTACTGTATCATGTAATTAAGTATGGTAAAAGTGGAAAAAGATCAGATTGGGATTATAAGTTAGGGAGTAAAACCCTACACATATCAGAAAGAGAGATGGACCTAGGTGTGATCATCAATAACAGACTATCTCTGGATGACCACTCCAGTGAGAAGGTACGGAACATGTATACACTGCTTGCTAGTATGAGAAAAAAATTCACATACATAAATGAAGACATGCTGAGAAAGATCATAACATCATTCATCAGACCAACCCTGGAGTATGCATCAGTAGTCTGGAATCCTCATCTCATGAAACACATAGATAAAACTGAAAAAGATCAAAAGGCTGCTATAAGATTAGTACCAAGCTTACGGGATCTAAGCTACGTAGAAAAACTAGAAAAATTGAATCTGCCAACACTACAGAAGAGAAGGAAAAGAGGAGACATGATTATGCTATATAAATGTGTCTCAGGGAAAGAGAAAATAGACATAAATGAGTGTATAACCTAAGGGGATGCTCAGCAGAGACACTGCAAAAAACTGCATAAACTGAGAGGTGATAATGACGTAAGGAAGTTCAAAGTCCCTAACAGGGTAACTGATCAGTGGAATGCACTAACGAATGAAATAGTGTGTGCCAAAACAATTCATAAATTTATGCATATGTATAATAAAAGTGATTTAATACACGGGACAGTATGAGCCTGACTCATTTCTGTTAAGATACAATTAGGTGTGAACAATTAGGTAAGAACACACACACACACACACACACACACACACACACACACACACACACACACACACACACACACACACACACACACAACACACACACACACACACATAGTACCATTTGTGGAGAGCAGATGTGCACAAGTTATGCAGTGCTACTTGTCATACCTAAGTGTATTCATAAAGAGTCAAGCTTGGTACTATGCTATAATAAGAGATGATATAGTATTGCATACCAAGTATAAGCGAAAAAGTGAAGACCAAAGAAAGTCTATCTATCTATCTATCTATAGCCCGACGCCCTAATCCCGCAAAGTGTGGCCGCAGACAAAACGCCTCCAAGTCACTCTGTCACCCACCATTTGACTCCCCTCCCCCCAACTCACCCCCCCCTCCCTCATATACCTCTCAACTCCATCCCTCCACCTCATCCTCGGTCTACCCCTCCCTCTCCCTCCCTCCACCTCACCTACATACACCCTCTTAGTCAGTCTTTCATTCTCCATTCTCTCCACATGTCCAAACCACCTCAGTGTATTTCTCCTAATCTTTTCAACCACATCCACATCTACCCCACAACGTTCCTTCACTTCTTCATTCGTCAACCTGTCCCTCCACGTCACTCCACATGCTCCTCTCAAGTAACTGCATACAAAAAAAAATCAGAGCACCAAGGAATTCACTGAGGCAAGGCAAAGTGTCAGGGGTGTTGTCATACCTCACCATGGCAGGTAGCATTGAGTTTCAGATGATAACAGGGAACATGGAGCCAAGAGACGAGCTTTATAGGCAGGGAAGATATAACTTTGGGAAAGCAAACTTAACGGGATTGAGAAAAATTTTTGAAAATGCAGATTGGAGAAAATTCAGAGAAACAAGAGAAATACAGAGGAAGTGGGATATTTTTCTAGGCCTCAAAAATTTGGGAGTGGAAAAATTTGTGCCAGGAGTAAGGGGGAAAGAAAACAGGAAAAAGGAGTGGTTTAATAGAAGATGTATGATAGCAAAAAAAGAGTGAGACATGGCGTGGAACAAATGAAGAAAGAGAGGCAACAACAAAACAAAGGAAGAATATAAAAGAACTAGAAATGAATATATGAGAATACATAGAGAGGAAGAAAGGAATTTTGAAAAGGGTATAATAGACAAATGTAAGGATGAACCCAAACTGTTTTATAGATCTGTCAATGGCAAATTGGAACAAAAGGAAGGAATCACCAAACTGAAAGTAGAAGGAGAGGTCTATAAAGATGCAGCAATGCAAGCTGAAATAATGAACAAATGTTTCCAATCAGTTTTCACTAATGAAAAGGAGTTTGTGGAAGGGGGGGGAGTGGCTGGAGGTGTGTGATGGGGGATAAAAAATGTGGAAGTACAGGAAGTGTATAAATTACTGGAAACTCAGGATGTAAGGAATGCCCCAGGACGAGATGGAATCTCTAATTGGGTTTTAAGGAATGCAGAGAACACCTAGCAGATAAGATTCACAGTTTAATTGTGTGTTCTCTGGAAGAGGGGAAAGTGCCTCAAGAATGGAAGAGGGCAAATGTGGTACCAATTTATAAGGGAGGAAACAGGGAAGAACCCCTTAATTATAGACCAGTGTCCCTAACCAGCATGGTTGAAAAATTGTGCAAGAGAATTCTGAAAGATAGATGGGTAAAATATCTGGAGGAGATGAATATTTTGGCTGATAGTTTGGATCCAGAAGTGGAAGGTCATGTGTTTCCAACCTGATGAATTTTTATTCAAGAGCGATTGACGTGCTTCAGGAGAGAGGTGGTTGGATGGATTGTGTGCATTTAGATTTGGAGAAGGCCTTCGACAAGGTACCCCATAAGAGACTAATGTGGAAACTACAGCATATAGAAGGACTGAAGGGGAACTTCCTGGAATGGATGAGAGATTTTTTGAGAGACAGGCAAATGAGGACAGTAATAAAAGATCGGATGTCTGGATGGAGGAAAGTAACAAGTGGAGTGCTGGTACCAGTAATGGTCCTGATATACATAAATGATATGGTAGATGGCATGAACAGTCATGCAAGTCTGTTTGCTGATGATGCAAAGATCTTGAGGAAGGTAGAGGCTGAGGAAGATTGTAAAATGCTGCAGGAGGATCTGGATAGGATACACAAATGGAGCTGGATGTGGGAAATGAAATTCAATGCAAAGAAATGTAAAACACTGGATATGAGTAAAAGTACCAAGAGGCCATCACTGAATTATTTGATGGGTAATGAACCAATCACAAAAGCGAGTGAAGAGAAAGAATTGGGAGTGCTGGTCCAGGACAGTTTGTCACCTGAAAAACACATTAATGGGACAGTTAGAGAGACGTATAAACTTCTGACTAATATAAAAGTACAGTAGCTTTTCACTATATGGATGAGGAGATGATGAAAAAATTGATAGTGGCCATGATTCGCCCCAGGTTAGAATATGCAGCAGTAGTGTGGTCCCAACACAAAAAGAAAGATATAAACAAGACAGAGAGAATAGAAAGAACAGCAAACAAAATGGTCCTGAGTCTGGCAAATCTGTCGTACAGAGAGGCTGGAAAAGCTGGATTTGCCTTCCTTTAAAGAAAGAAGAAAGAGAGGCGACATGATTGCAGTGTTCAGGACCATGATGGGAGTTTATAAAATTGACAAAGAAGATCTGTCTGTATGGGATATGAGAGCAACAAGAGGACACGGAATGAAATTGAAGAAGGCAAGCTGCTTGAAGGATATCAAGAAATATAGTTTTCCTTATAGAAGGACAGACCTGTGGAATAGCCTAGACAAAGAGATCGTCCAGTCTAAAAACTTAACGAGTTTAAACCCTAAATCTGACTTATTGAGAAACAGAGATGGGATCCCACAAGCATAGATCGTTTCCTGTATATCACAATTAGGTATACAGTATTAGGTAATACATAAGTATTTGGAATGACTTAGACGAAGAGGTGGTGCTGGCGAAATACATTCACGTGTGTAACAGTAGACTACATAAATGTGGATATGGAGACAGGACAACACGAGCATTGCTCAATTCCTGTTAACTACAAATAGGCAAATAGGTAAAACTGGTAAATACAAGAGGGAAAATAAGAGATTGAAAGAAGAAAGGGACAGGATGAAAAGTAAACTAGATGAGGATGAATCAAAATCAAGGATGCAAGATGAGCACATTAAGGAAACCAAAGAGCAACACAAGGGGTGGAAGAAAATTCAGGAGGAAGGAAATGTAAATTTGAAAGATTATAGAACAACAAAGAAAGGAAAAGGTGGGGAAGGAAGTGGTTAAGGTACTGAGAAGTAGAGAATCTTTAGTCAGGGGTGTAACAGATAAGAAAAATGTGTAATATTTTCAGGAGTAAAAGAAAAACGCATAACAATAAGATCAGAAAGAGAAAAAGTAGGACTGAGTAAGGTTAGAAAGATAATATCAGAAGTTATGGAGGGTAACAATGAAGCTCAAGAAGAGACTGAAGAAATGTTTAGGTTTAGAAAGTACGAGGAAGGAGGGGCGAGGCAACTTAAGATAAAGTTTAAGTCCCAGGTAATGGTAAATGAAATCATCACCAGAACATGGAAATTATCAGAGAACGAGGGGTTCAAAAATGTTTGGATAAGGGGAGATGCAAATCAGGAAGAAAGAGCTAAAATAAAGGAGTTAGTAAAGGAAGCAAAGGCAAAAAATGAACAAAGAACAGAGGAAGAGATGATAGTGTTTTATTGGAGAGTTATGGATCAGAAATTGAGGAAGTGGTACCAAATGAGAGAAGGAGAGAAGAAGGTATAAAAAACAACGAAAAAAGTTTGAAAGTGGAACATACTGTTGTTGATGGTTTAATATCAGCAAGGTTAGAAATCAACGACTTCTTAAGGATACATGAACCTGATGTTATGTGCTTTGTAGAGACCAAGTTAAGAGAGGATATCGATATCCATATGGGAGATGGTAAATACAGACTGTGGAGAGGAGACAGAAAAGAAAAAACGGGAGGAGTGACGATAGCAGTGAAGAACAGTGTAAATGTGGATACTGTGGAAATGGGTGAAGGCAGAGCTGAAGTCATAAATATGAAATTGGAAACTGGAGAATGGAATGACGATGAATACCCGGAGATGTTGCCAGACATGGTTAGTTATCTACAGAAAGTGACAGAAAAGCAACAATACAATTCTAATGGGTGATTTTAATTGTAAAGAGGTGAGCTGGGAGGAATGGGACTCACGAGGCAGTGAAGATTATGCTGTTAAATATAGCAATGAAAAATGTAATGACACAGTGGGTCAAAGAATAGACATGATTCCGAGGTGATGACACACCAGCAAGATTAGATTTATTGCTAACCAACGAACCTGCTGTAACTGAATCTTTGAAATATCTGTCAACTATAGTAAAAAGTGATCATGTGGTCACTGAGTTCCAGATGATGAAAGAGAACGTGATGCCAAGAGATGAGCTTTATAAGCAGGGAAGATGCAACTTTGGAAAAGCAAACTTTAAAGGACTGAGACAATTTTTTGAAAATGCGGATTGGAGAAAATTCAGAGAAACGAGAGAGATACAGAGGAAGTGGGATATCTTTCTAGAACTCTATAATTCAGGAGTGATGTCTCCATGGCTGTTTAATATATACATGGATGGGGTTGTAAAGGAGGTGCAAGGTAGGGCAGTGGATGTGGGGCTGGCCCTAATCAATGAGGGTGAGATTTGGAAGATTCCGGTGTTGCTGTTTGCTGATGATACAGTATTGTTGAGTGAAGATGAATGGGAGTTGCAAGGTTTGGTGAATGAATTTGGGACAGTGTGTAGGAGGAGGAATCTGAAAGTTAATGTAAACAAAAGTAAAGTTATGGTGTTTGAAAAGAATGAAGTCACAGAGTGTGCAGTGAGGTTGGATGGTGAGGATATGGAGAATGTGAGTGCATTCAAGTACTTGGGTAGTGTGATCAGTAAGGATGGAACTTTGGGGGATGAAGTGCATGAAAGGGTACAGCAGGGAACGAAGGTTGTTGGTACACTGAAAGCAGTGATGAGAAATAGGGAGGTGAGAATGGAAGATAAGAAGTCACTGCATGATAGTATTGTGATCCCTACCCTGACGTATGGAAGCGAGGCATGGACCTTGCAAGAGGGGAACAAGTCAAGAGTGAGAGCAGTGGAAATGAGTTACTTGAGAGGAGCATGTGGAGTGACGTGGAGGGACAGGTTGATGAATGAAGAAGTGAAGGAACATTGTGGGGTAGAAGTGGATGTGGCTGAGAAGATTAGGAGAAATACACTGAGGTGGTTTGGACATGTGGAGAGAATGGAAAATGAAAGACTGACTAAGAGGGTGTATGTAGGTGAGGTGGAGGGAGGGAGAGGGAGGGGTAGACCGAGGATGAGGTGGAGGGATGGAGTTGAGAGGTATATGAGGGAGGTGGGGGTTAGTTGGGGGGAGGGTAGTCAAATAGTGGGTGACAGAGCGACTTGGAGGCGTTTTTTTCTGCGGCCACCCTTTGCGGGATTAGGGCGTCGGGCTATAGATAGATAGATAGGAAAAATATGTGCCATGAGTAAGCAGGAAAGGAAACAGGAAAATGGAGTGATTTATTAGAAGGCGTATGATAGCAAAAAAAAGAAAGGGACATGGCAGGGAAAAACTGGAGAGAGGTAATAACAGAACAAAGGAAGAATATAAAAGAACTAGAAATGAATACTGTACACAAGAATACGCAAAGAGGAAGAAAGGAACTTTGAAAAAGGTATAATTGACAAATGTAAGGAAGAACCCAAACTGTTTTATAGATTTGCCAATGGGAAACTGAAAGAAAAGGAAGAAATCACCAAACTGAAAGTAGAAGGAGAGGTCTATAAAGATGCGGCAATGCAAGATGAAATAATGAACAAATGTTTTTAATCGGTTTTCACTAATGAAAGGGATTTTGTGGAGGGGGAGGGAGTGACTAGAAATGTAGTGATAAAACATATAAAAGTTGAAGTGCAGGAAGTGCATAAATTACTGGAAACTCAAGATGTAAGGAAAGCCCCAGGACTGGATGGAATTTCTAATTGGGTACTGAAGGAATGCAGAGAACAACTGGCAGATAAGATTCACAGTTTAACTGTGTGTTCTCTGGAAGAGGGGAAAGTGCCTCAAGAATGGAAGAGGGCAAATGTGGTACCAATTTATGAGGGAGGAAACAAGGAAGAACCCCTGAATTATAGACCAGTGTCCCTGACCAGCATGGTCGCAAAATTATGCGAGAGAATCCTGAAAGATAGATGGATAAAATATCTGAAAGAGATGAACATTTTGGCTGAAAGGCAGTTTGGATTCAGAAGTGGAAGGTCATGTGTTTCCAACTTGTTGAGCTTTTACTCAAGAGTGACTGATGTGCTACAGGAGAGAGATGGTTGAGTGGATTGTGTGTATTTAGATCTGGAGATGGCCTTCAACAAGGTACCCCACAAGGGACTAATGTGGAAACTGAGGCACATAAGAAGACTGAAGGGAAACCTCCTGGAATGGATGAGAGACTTTTTGAGAGACAGACAAATGAGGAGAGTAATAAAGGATAGGATGTCTGGATGGAGGGAAGTAACAAGTGGAGTTCCACAGGGCTCGGTTTAAGCACAAGTAATGTTCCTGATTTACATAAATGATATGGTAGATGGAATGAACAGGTATTCAAATCTGTTTGCTGATGATGCGAAGATCTTGAGGAAAGCAGAAGTTTAGGAAAACTGTAAAATGCTGCAGAAGGATCTGGATAGGATTCATGACTGGAGCTAGATGTGAGAAATGAAATTCAATGTAAAAAAAATGTAAAATATTGGAAATGGGTAAAAGTACCAAGAGACCATCTCTGAATTATTTGATGGGTAATGAACCAATCACAAAAGAGAGAGAAGAGAAATATTTTGGAGTGCTGGTCCAGGATAGTTTGTCACCTGAAAAACACATTAACAAGACAGTTAGAGAGACATACAAACTCTTGACCAACATAAGAGTAGCATTTCATTACATGAATAAGGATTTCCTTCTGCCTGTGGGTGACTCTACACTGAGTGACAAGCCAAATGGTTTCCTGTACACCAGGAAACCATTTACTATGCTAGGTGGTAACCATATAGCCAAATTTTGGCACCTGGTGGTTTAGTCGGTAATTATTGCACTCCACTCGAATTGAGCCGGTGAAGGTTTATATCCAAGGGGTGGTTGGGGTTGATTGGTCATGTAATGCCACTCAGGGATGAGTGAGGCTGGTCACTCTCATCTTAAATGTCAAGACCAACTGCCTAGCCCCGGGCTCCTAAGCTCCTCATGGGGCAATGTATGATTGGATGATGGATGGATGGATGGATGGATGGAATGAGATGATGAAAAAATTGATAGTGTCTATGATCCGCCCCAGGATAGAATATGCAGAAGTAGTGTGGTCCCCACACAAAAAGAAAGATATAAGCAAGATTGAGAGAATACAAAGAACTGCAACTAAGATGATCCCCAGCCTGGCAGATCTATCGTACAGAGAGAGGCTGGAAGAGCTGGATTTGCCTTCCTTAGAGGAAAGAAGAGAGAGAAGCGACATGATTGCAGTGTTCAGGGCCATGATGGGAGTAGATAAAGTTCACAGAAAAGATCTGTTTGTGTGGGATATGAGAGTAACAAGAGGACACGAAATGAAACTGAGGAAGCCAAGCTGCTTGATGGATATCAAGAAATATAGTTTTCCTTACAGATGCATAGACATGTGGAATACCTGGACAAAGAGGTCGACCAGTCTAAAAACTTAAACAAGTTTAAAGCAAAATTTGACTTATTGAGAAACAGAGACGGGACCCCACGAGCGTAGTTCATTTCCTGTATATCACAACTAGGTTAATACACACATACACACACACACACACACACACACACAGACCCAGAATGATTGGATGTGTCTCAACCACCTCTGCAAACCCTGAGTAGCTTTCAGGAATTATGTTTGTCCTGTCTCCTCTAGTATCCTCTAAAGTTTAAAGTATTGTCTGTTAATACAGTCAAAATGGAAGGAGTCATTGTCAATAAATATTTGTGTACATGAATGTTCATAGCAATCTTGATAACAGCTGTTAATACAACCATCAAACATGGCCAACAATGTAAATATTAAGGGATCTGAATTTCCAGGATTTGACAGTGAAACAAGTGTGATGGATTTAATTAAAACGTTGATTACGAGAATTAGCAAACTAGAAAAGAACGTGGAGGATTGAGTATCAAGAAATATGCCTGAAATGACCAAAAACACGATACAGTCTGATTCAGGCCAATGAAAAAGCAAACCAGGAGACTGCGAATCTGAAAAAAGGAAATGTTGAATTAAGGAGAAAATTAGAAGAGAGCAGTAACAAAATGGAGGTGAGTTAGAAGCGCAAAAGGCAAAGTCGGCACATGTAAAGGATGAACAGAAAGAAGTGGTCAGCTTAAGGGAAATCAATCAGGAAAAAAAAATAGAAAGGAAGAAAATGTAATGAAAATAATGAAGAAGACAGAGAAAATTGTGAGAGAAACTGTAGAAAGGAACAGATGTGTTGTAATATTTGGAAACAGGATGAGGAAGAAAAGGTTAGATCTGTAAGACTCAAGAGAGACTTGAATCAAGTGAGAAAAATACCGGGCAAGAATAAAGGGAAACTGAGGAAGTAAAGAGGATAGGGCTGTATAAGAGAGGGGATGCAAGACTGATGGGAGTTGTCATCACAAAATGTAGTAAATGACAAACTTAAAGTGACCTAGAAACTAACTAGAGAGGCAGGAATGGAAAATATTATAATAAGAAAAGATCTGAATGAAGAAGAAAGAGCAGTTTTAAAATCTTTGAAGGAGCGAGTAAAGGAAACAAAATGACAGGAGGACAGAGGATGAATGTAAAATTTTTTTTTAGAGTGATAGATATGAAAGTGAGGAATTAGAAGTGAAGGAAACAAAGGGGATGGATGTGAATAAAAAAAAGAGAAAAATGAGTACAGATAAAACTGGGGCAGTAAACCTAAAAATCATGTCTAATAATGTACACGGATTATTATCTACGAAAGGGGAAATTGGAGGCTATATAAATGAAAGGAAACCTGAAATTGTTTGCTTCATGGAGATTAAATTGGCCTGAGATGTTGATAAAAAAATTATTTGGATGGAACAATCATAATATTTGGAGGAAGGACAGAGAAAGCAAGTTTGGGGGATATGTAATGATTCTAATCCGTACTGACTTAAGAACAAAGAATACAGAAACTGAAAATACCGAGGCTGAACTTTGGGGAATGGAAACAGAGGACTGTTATGGAGAGAAAAATAGATGCAATAATATTTTCTATACCCCCAAAACTAGGGCAAAGACAAAAGAAGATTATGAACAGTTCATAAGAGAATCCATTATAAAGCTAAAGATATTAACTGAACAATGAAATAGAATAATAGTCATGTGGGATTTTCACTGCAGAGAAGCTGACTGGGAAAGTATGGATGCTGGGAACAATGAGGAATCATGGGGAAATAAAGTGATGAAACTGGTGATGGAAAACAGGTTAACTCAATTAATTAAAGAAAATCTATCTATCTATTGCCAGACGCCTCAATCCCGTTTGGGGTGGCCACAAACAAATCGCCTCCAAGTCGCCCTGTCCCCTGCCATTTCACTGCCCTGCTCCCAACTCACACCCCTCTCTCTCATATACCTCTCCACCCCATCCCTCCATCTCATCCTTGGCCTCCCCCTCCCTCTTCCCCTCTCCACCTCACTCACATACACTCTCTTCGTCAGTCTTTCACCCTCCATCCTCTCCACATGGCCAAACCACCTCAGTGTGTTCCTCATAACACTTCCTACCACATCCACATCCACACCACAACGCTCCTTTATATCCTCATTTGTCAGCCTGTCTCTCCACGTGACTCCACAGGCTCCTCTTAAATAACTCATTTCCACTGCTCTCACTCTTGACTTGTGTCCTTCCAACAACGTCCAAGCTTCACTTCCATACGTTAGAGTTGGTATCACAATACTATCATGTATTAACTTTTTCACTTCCACGCTCACTTCCCTGTTTCTTATCACTGCTTTCAAAGAACCAGCAACCTTTCTTCCCTGCTGTACTCTTTCAAGCACTTCACCCTCCAAACCTCCATCCTCACTCATCTCACTACCCAAGTACTAAAACGTACTCACATTTTCCAATTCCTCACCATCCAACCTCGCTGTACATTAACTGACTTCACCTCCCTCAAAGACCATCACTTTACTCTTCCCTACATTCACCTTTAGATTACGTTTCTTACACACTCTCCCAAACTCATCCACCAAGCCTTGCAGCTCCCCTTCGTCTTCACTCAACAACACAGTATCATCTGCAAACAACAGTACAGGGAGTTTCCAAACACAATCCTCTCTCACCAGGGCCACTCCAACATCCACAACCCTAACTTGTACCTCTTTTATTACCCCATCCATGTACAGATTGAACAACCATGGAGACATGACACATCCCTGTTTCAACCCAACTTTCAAAGAGAAAAATTCACTTAGTTCACCATCCACACGCACTGCAGCCTTCGCACCATCGTACATACTCCTCACACTATTCAACAACTTCCCATTTACTCCATATATTCTTAACACTTTCCACAATCCTCGTCTATCCACCTGTCATATGCTTTCTCCAAATCCATGAAAGCCACATACAACTTCTTTCCCTTCTCTAGAAACTTTTCCACTAAAGATCTAAGAATGAATATCTGATCTACACAACCTCTTCCCTTCCTAAAGCCTCCCTGTTCTTCTCCAACTAATTTCTCTGTTCTTTCTCTAACTCTGTCAATAAGTATCCTACCATACACTTTTCCTATTATACTAAGAAGACTAATACCCCTATGATTCCCACATACTTCTTTTTCCCCTTTTCCTTTGTACAAGGGAATAATTATACCTGATTTCCAATCCTCCGGGACTCTACCTTCCTCCCAGGCCAATCTGCACATCTTCCACATCCATTCTACTACTATCTCTCCCCCATGCTTCAGCATTTCACCACACACTCCATCAATTCCTGGGAATTTCCCCGATTTAACTTTCTTCATTGCTTCCACAACTTCTATCCTACTGATTTCTTCCTGTCTTCTCACCTCCCTCCTTCTCCCAGCCATTCCCTAGCCACTTATACTCGCATTACTTCCATCCTCTATGTTCAACAATTCCTTAAAGTGTTCTCTCCATCTGCTCACTTTTTCTCACTTCTTCACTAGTAATCTACCATTTTTATCTTTCACTCCCCTGCTAACTTCACTTCCACCCTGTCTTACTCTTTTCACCTCTTTCCAGAACATTTTCTTACAATCCCTCCACTTTACACTCAAATTCCTTCCAAATTCCTCATCCACTCTCTTCTTACTCTCTCTTACTAATCTTTTCACCTCTCTCTTTCTTTCTACATATAACTCTCTCTTCCGCCTCTCAACTTCTTCCACGCCCCTATTTCTCATCCATTCATTGTATGCTTTCTTCTTTTGTGCCACAGCCTGTCTCACCTCTTCAGTCCACCACGCTGTTCCTTGCACCCTCCTCCGTCTTCTCTTCCTTCCACACACCACATCACATGCTGCCCATATTTCTTCTGTAAATATCCTACACACACCTTCCATGTCTCCCATCTGCTCCAATTCACATTTGCCCAATCGTTCCTCCACTTCTCTCTTATACTCTGCCTTTTTCTCATCCTCTTGTAACCTTTCCTCTCTCCTTGCAACTACTCCTTCCTCTCGTCTTTCCCTTCTTCTATTCCTCCATCTTACTTGAATCCTAATTCTGGCCACCACCAAGTAGTGGTCAGAAAGTCCACTCCCCCAACCTCTATAAGCTCTTGCATCCATTACACATCTTTGCATCCTTTCAGCCACACACACATAATCAACCATTGCCTTCCTTACATTCAGTTCACCATCCACCCTTCTCATCACTCGCCATGTATACCTGTGGATCATGTTATGCCTGAAGAGGGTATTGGCTATCACCAACCCCCTCCCAACACAAATGTCCACTAACACACTCCCATTCTCATCTATCTCAGCAGGCACACCCCACTCACCAACTATTCCATCCACCTTCACATTCCCAACTTTACCATTAAAGAAAATATAAGAATTAAAGGAGACGAGAACCATCAAGGCTCGACTTGGTATTCACATAGAACCCAAACAATGTAAAGAACATAACCTACGAATGACTCTTTGGTAAATGTGATCATTTGGTTATTGAGCTTGTAGTGGTGCAAATAAGGGAGGGGGAAAGAGATGAAAAACACAGAAATAATAGATACAGTTATGGGAAGGCAGATTTTGCTTCCCTGAGGAACTTTTTCCAAAGTGTGGACATGAGTAAAATGAATGCAATCACAAATATTGATGAGAAATATGAGTTTTTTTGTTTATAAAAATATATAAAACAGGAGTTAGTAAATATGTCCCAGAATTCTCCACAGCAATGGAAAGGAAGAAAGAATGGTTTAACAACAGGGATAGAATGGCACTTGGGACATGAAAAAGAGCATGGAATAAAGTGAGAAGAAGGTATAGTGAAAGGGCTTGGGAGGAATACAAGCAGGTAAGAGATGATAATGTAAGGGTATACAAAAAAGATATTGTAAATATGTGTAAAAAAAGAACCTAAACTATTTTCTAGGTCTGTAAATGGTAAAATGAAAGTTCCATCCATTCATCATCCAATCAAGTTAAGGACAGTATACTACGATTGAGGAACAGAGATGAAAGAGAAGTAGCATTGTGCAAAAATAATGAACAACAAGCTGCAGTCAGTCTGTGTGTTGGAAGAGTTATTTAGGGAAACTGAAATGGAACCCAGGATGACATGAATGGCAGAAACTGCAGCTCACATGAATAAGATGTTACAGCTGATGAGGGACTTGGATGTGAGGAAAGGAATGGGACCAGATGGTGTGGCTGGATGGATCCTGAATGAATGTCCTGACCAATTAGTGTGGCCTGTGTATATCATAATAAGAGCTCTCTGGAAAATGGACAGTTATCTAAAGACTGGAAAAGAGCAAATATTGTGCCAATCTTCGAGGAAGGAGATAGAGAAGATCCACTCAATTATAGACCTATTCCACTTACTAGTGTTGTTTGTAAAATCTGAGAAAATTATTAGAAAAAGATGGATTAAGTATATAGAAGAAAATGAAGTGATAACACCAAGACAATTCGGTTTTAGGGAAGGAAGGTCTTGTTACCTACCTATTAAGTTTGTATTGCAGGGTAAAATATGTCATACAAGAGAGAAAAAGGTGGGCAAATTGTGTCTATCTTGATCTCAAAAAAGCAACTGACAGGGTGCCCTAAGAGACTGCATGGAAGTTGAAGACCATTGGAGGGGTGCATGGGAAATCATTAAAGTGGATGGAAAATTATTTGATGGGAGGGCAGATGAGAACAGTTATAAGAGACAAAGTTTCACAATGGAAAGATGTGACCAGTGGAGTACCCCACGGCTCTGTCTTAGCCCCAATAAAGTTTCTGATATATATAAATGATTTTCCAGAAGGTTTGAATAGTCACACGAGTATGTTCACGGATGGTGCTAAAATCATGAAACATATTGAACGTACTGATAGCTGTAAAAAACTGTAAGCGGATTTGGACAAACTCCACAGCTGGAGCCAGACCTGAAAAATGGATTTCAATGCCAAGAACTGTCATGTATTAGAAACAGGGGTGAGTGAAAAAAAAAACGCATTCTTTTTGTTTCATTTTTGAAGGCTCCAGCATGCTTGCATGTGTCAACCTTGGTCACCTAATGGTGGCTCTCCATGCTGCTTGATCTCTGACAGCCTCCCTGTTCGATCCCTTAACCCTGGGGTCACACTTAATGACCTCGTCCCAGGTCTACCCCTCACAACCCCACCCCTAATATTAACGCTCCTCACTTTCTGCACCCAATTATCATTCCCCATCCTCTCCACAAGCTCAAACCACCTCAATCTACCTCTCCTCATCACAACAAATACACTCCAGTCCTATCCTACCTCTCATCTCTTCCAACGTAAACCTAGCACCCCTAGGCCATGCACTCAGGGACGCACTGCACATTCACCTAATCACTGCCATTTCTGTACGTTTGAGCCAGCGAATATCCTTGTCCTTGTCCTTTTTACTGCTCAGGTCTCACTACCATACAGCATTACACTCCTAACACATGCAGCATACAATGATCCCTTAGCACATATGGAGAGCCCTCTCAATGTCAGGAAAGGCAACAGCTCCCTCAACTTCTTCCAACCACTCCTCACCCTAGCCACAGAGCTAGCTCCAGCCCCACCCCCAACACATAACAAATCTCCCAAATAACAAAACTCTTCCATACAATCAAGAAACTCACCAGCAAGTTCAATCTTTTCACACCTGACAATCTCCAGCTGCTCTCCCCGACACACCGCACACATAAAATCAGTATTATCTCACAGTCTACCTCTAATACCACTACATCTCTTGTGAAGCAACTTATCACAAACACTGCACAAGTTGGAATTACATCCCACGCCCTTGCGGCAAACTGCACATGGTCACTCTCCCTCTTCTTTGAAAGTACCACCACCAACCCTAGATATCATCACTTTTGTTTTATCTACATTTATTCTTATGCCCTTGTGCCCATACCATCTCTCCACTTTCTAAATCTTTACTCCACCTCCCTTTCATTCTCTGCAGTCAACACCAAATCATCAGCATACATCTTCCACAGCAGTCCATTCCTTAGTCATGTGAAAGGGCCTCAAGTACCATGATAAACAACAAAAGACTCAAAACTGACCTCTGATGCATACCAACACTCACGGAAAACTCATCATTCAAATCTCCATTCACTCTTACCTGGGTGTGAGCACCCACTTACATGGCCATAACCACCCTAACAAGCCACTCCTCGATCCCAAGCTTTCTCACTGCCCACTTCACCAACTCTCTGGGACTCTGTCAAAGGCAATGGACATATAAAATGGGCAATGAGATAATTAGTAAAAGAAAAGATGAGAAAGATTTGGGAGTGATTGTTCAGGATGACTTGTTACCAGAAAAGCATATCAACAGAATCACTGGAGGCATTTACAGATTACTGACTGACATGAAAGTGGCCATGATAAGACCAAGACTACAGTATGCGGCTGTGGTATGGTCATCTCATTTGATGACGAATTTTGATAAACTGGAAAGGGTTCAACCGATGGCTACAAGGATGATACCATGCTTAAGGGAACTGACCTACAAGGAGAGATTGGAAAAACTGAAGTTACCAACACTGCACGAGAGAAGGGAAAGAGGTGACTTGATCACAATGTTTGGAAATGTAAGATAATTAGAAAGCGTGGACAGAGAGGATCTTTTTGTGTTGGATGATGGAAGAACAAGAGGTCATGACCTTAAGATGAGGAAAAGTAGATGTATTAATTTCTTAAAAAGTTCAGTTTCCAAAAAAGATGCATAGGTATCTGGAATGACTTACATGAGAAGGTGGTGTAGGCAAAAAACATGCGTGTTCAAAACCAGACTGCATAAATGTAGACATGGAGAAAGGACAACACAAGCTTAGCTCTATTCCTGTATACTTCAAATAGGTAAATACACACACACAAATAAATACATAAAATGAAATAAACAATATATTTGTTGTGCAGGTACTGTCATGACTACCAAAATGTTACTCAATTCATGCTTTCTCATTTTCAAGTTGTGATGGTCACACATACACATACATTTCAATCACTGTAACAACCCACCTGAGACAAGTCTTTTGGAAGGCATGCTGAATTTTTCCACAGAAGGGAAGAGGTTGTGTAGATCAGATATTCATTCTTAGATCTTTAGTGGAAAAGTTTCTAGAGAAGGGAAAGAAGTTGTATGCGGCTTTCATGGATTTGGAGAAAGCATATGACAGGGTGGATAGACAGGGATTGTGGAAAGTGTTAAGAATATATGGAGTAGATGGGAAGTTGTTGAATGCTGTGAAGAGTATGTATGATGGTGCTAAGGCTGCAGTGCGTGTGGATGGTGAACTAAGTGAATTTTTCTCTTTGAAAGTTGGTTTGAAACAGGGATGTGTCATGTCTCCATGGTTGTTCAATCTGTACATGGATGGGGTAATAAAAGAGGTACAAGGTAGGGTAGTGGATGTTGGAGTGGCCCTGGTGAGAGAGGATAGTGTTTGGAAACTCCCTGTACTGTTGTTTGCAGATGATACTGTGTTGTTGAGTGAAGATGAAGGGGAGCTGCAAGGCTTGGTGGATGAGTTTGAGAGAGTGTGTAAGAAACGGAACCTAAAGGTGAATGTAGGGAAGAGTAAAGTGATGGTCTTTGAGAGAGGTGAAGTCAGTGAATGTATAGCGAGGTTGGATGGTGAGGAATTGGAAAATGTGAGTACGTTTAAGTATTTGGGTAGTGTGATGAGTAAGGATGGAGGTTTGGAGGGTGAAGTGCTTGAAAGGGTACAGCAGGGAAGAAAGGTTGCTGGTTCCTTGAAAGCAGTGATAAGAAACAGGGAAGTGAGCATGGAAGTAAAAAAGTTACTACATGACAGTATTGTGATACCAACTCTAACGTACGGAAGTGAAGCTTGGACGTTGTTGGAAGGACACAAGTCAAGAGTGAGAGCAGTGGAAATGAGTTATTTAAGAGGAGCTTGTGGAGTCACGTGGAGAGACAGGCTGACGAATGAGGATATAAAGGAGCGTTGTGGTGTTGATGTGGATGTGATAGGAAGCGTTGTGAGGAACACACTGAGGTGGTTTGGCCATGTGGAGAGGATGGAGGGTGAAAGACTGACGAAGAGAGTGTATGTGAGTGAGGTGGAGGGTGGAAGAGGGAGGGGGAGACCGAGGATGAGATGGAGGGATGGGGTGGAGAGGTATATGAGAGAGGGGGGTGTGAGTTGGGAGCAGGGTAGTGAAATGGCGGGGGACAGGGCGACTTGGAGGCGATTTGTTTGTGGCCACCCCAAACGGGATTGAGGCGTCTGGCAATAGATAGATAGAGATAGATATTTATGCTTGAAAAATGGCAATACACTGGGTACTACAAACTTAGTCTTGCACAGTGGTAGTGGTGACCACTGTACTTCCTGCCTGACAGGGTGCTAGTCATTCAGAGCATGCTAGGACAGCCAGCAGCATGGTGTCTTCAACTCATCACTACAGGTGAACAGATCAGACAACCATAGGTAAGCAACTTCCTCTCTGGGGTCATGCAAAGGTGAATTACAGTATATACTGCGTATGGATCAGGTGTCCCTTTGTGGTAGACAGTCCCCCATCAGGGTTGGATCTGGGTCCTTCCCATACTAAGATGCAGGAAATATGAAAAGGTTTGGCTCCTGGATGGACACTGCAGCTGCTCCATCCAGGGTACACAGCATCACCATGTATAGTCTCCTTCTTGGTGCCTACTGTATGTGAACAAGGGCACCTACAGTCTTCCAGTTCATTTCATTTTGTATGCTGAAAGGCTGTTCTATTTGTGGAGGAGTTTCATTTTGTAAACAGAAAGACTGTTCTACTTGTGCAAGAGTTTCACTTTGGAAGCAGAAAGACTATTTTATTTGCGCAAAAACTTACATTAATGACAGTAAGTTTTTCTATATTGAAATAAAACAGATCTTATTTCCTCTCCCCCCCCCAATCTCTCACATCACAAGCAGACTCTCTGGCCAGCATGTCACAACCTAAGGGATAAATTCTCATTCCAATCTTGTAGCAGGTCAATAAGTATCCTAACCGATTTTCTACGGTCAAATTCATACTCTTCCTTAAAATCTTACATCCAGCATCCTTAGGTCTGTTTATTCTGAAAACAGGAATAATGACTGGTAAGCTATCATACCTTGGTTACAGTTTCCTTCATGTTATTAAGCATTTTTGTTACTCTAGAGTACTCCACTTCAAGGCTGGCATGGTCATGTTCTAGAGTCTCGTGTCGCTCACAGCTCTCACGGAAAGCAGCAATGGCCTGAGGAGAGCATGAGAAAATATAAACAAGGGCAGAAAATATTATATTTATAATGTACAGCAAGCCCTTATGTTTTGCGTGATTTGGGTTCACGAACTTACTTTTCACAGAAAATCCTAAACTTATCCAAGAACTTATGTCCATGATCAAGAATTCACCTTTTGCATCAAAATATGCAGTGCTGGTGGGCAAAGTTTTCACAGTTCCCACCAGCTGTGAGATTGGCGGCCGCAGTCACTTTTTTTGCCTTTCTCTTCGTTCAGCTATTGTCCTGGTGTGGTCTGCCTGTACTGAATTATGGCTTCCTCTTCATTCACTGGAGGACCAGGTCATAGTGGTGACAGTGAAATACCAGGAAATTCAAAGGATGGAGGCAAGAAGAGGACAAAACATCATGAGTATCGAGTCGGTGTGAAGATGAAAAAGTATTTGGTAGAAGATAAGACGATTTTTCAGGCTAGTGATCCATTTACTTAATGTTTATTAACCTTTTTATCATATTCATATGGTTGTAAGTTATTCAGGTATCCTGTTTTATGAGAATTAAGTCTCAAAAGAGTGACTTTGGGAGGGGCTCTAGAGCCAATTAGATTTTTTACCACTGAATTAAAACTTTTCGGTTCGCAAAATTTAGGTTTCATGCCAACCTCATGGTACCAACTGGACACAAAACTTGGGGGCTCACTGTATATAATTTCAGTGAAGCTTCAGCTAAATAAACCCAAAGGACACATTTTCATACCAACTTGCAATACACTTCAAACAAAATAAACACTAACACACAGCTCAGTTCAACATACAATACAGTATAGTCGAGTGGTATGTTTGCAGAGTTGTATGTCATCAACAAAATAAAAAAGGAGTGATGAAACACAGTTAAGCATTAATTACCTTGTGCAAGTCTTGATTTTCCCTTTCTATCTCTGCCTTTTGGTGCTCAACTTCAGATAATTTGTCTGCAGAGTCTCTCAACCGCTCAGTCAGTCTATTTAGTTGCTGCTTCTCATACTCAAGTCTTGAAACCTACAAAAGAATACAATGATGAGTTTTCTATTAAGTATATATGTTAACTACGCCCTAAGGTCACTTGCTCATGCAACATTCAAATACAACAAAGAAACCACCACCGCAATCTACAAACAATATATAAGTTCAGTGATGAATTACACAAGCTGCGCTTGATTTTATAACCTCACTGAAACACACTACAACACCCTACAGACCATACAGAACAAGACCCTAAAAATAAAAACAAGCTGCACAGCTACTACATGTACAGACCACCTGCATCAAGAAACCAAAGTCCTCAAAGCCAAGGATCATCTAGACATGGGAAGCATACAGATTTTTGCTGCAGCCTCCACACACCTACATCATCCACTACACTACATGGTAGCACAACCACACACACCATGGAACTTCAAAACAACACCCAGCACACGATATCATACACAAATACTGTCATCTCTCCCCTCCTCACCCACCTCAAACCAGCTTCCAGAAGCATATCCATGCTCAAATCACTCGCCGCTCCATTCAGTCACTGAAAGACAACACACAGCTGCATGCACGGAATCCTGATATCCACTCTTCTGAATCCTAACTTCCTTGAGAGGACAGGGTCTACCTAGCCAGGCTGAGATGTGGGCATTATCCAGTCCTCTTGAGTTATCATAAGTGGCTGGATGACTCTGTCACTGATGCCTGTCCAGGAGGCAACACAGCACCCCATACTATTAGGCACCTTATGGAAGACTGCATTGCACACAACTGCCTGAGTCAACAACACAACATACATTCCTCAAGAGCTCTGTGGGGAAGCTCAGTCTCAGCTGTGGCCTTCCTTAAGGACTTGGGGCTGTTTGGCCAGACTGCCTAGGAAACTAATACTACTACTACTACAATCTCATCTCTCAATCTTATAAATATGAAATTGTACAGGACTGTATTTGTGTCTGTATTCACATAGCATCTAATTTCACTACGGTACTTTACACATGATAATACTACAACAGTTACTTTCTAACAAAGTCAACACAAAACCAATAAGCACTGAACAAAAAGTAACTAAATATTAACATTAAATTATATATCCATACATCCATCCATCATCCAATCCTATGTCATCCCATGAGAAGTGTAAAAACACAGGGCTAGGCAAGCTGGCCCTGACATTTAAGATGAAAGTGACCAGCCTCACTCATCCCCGCGAGGCATTACGTGAGCAATATACCCCAACCACCCCTTGGATATAAACCTAAACTGGTTCAATCCAACTGGAGCACCTGATTTATCCAATACACCACCAGGTGCCAGAATTTGGTTATATGGCTACCATCCAGCATAGAAAATGGTTTCCTGGTGTACAGGAAACCATTTGGCCTGTCACTCAGTGTAGAGTTACCCATTGGCAGAATTATATAAATTATATAAACTTCAATAACTTGTTAGTAAGAGTGAGTGGTATGCATAGTCCATAAGTACCCAGCATTACAAATCCTAACATAGATTAAATACTACAATACTAAGTGTACATGCTTAATATATACATATAAATACACACACACACACACGAATGAGCAGCCGGAGCGAGCGGACGTCCCAGCCATCGCTCCTAACCTTAAGTAGTTTCAGGAATTTTGTCTGTCCTGTCTCCTAAGGTCTTGCCTTAAATTTAAAATAATGAAAGTTAATAGACTACCAAAAATGTAAAGATTTATTGGCTATAGTATACATGAACGTTTGTAGTTTTTTTTTTTTTCGGTAACAGCTGTTTTGGTACTTTACATTAAACATGGCCAAAAATATAAACAATGAGGGACTGGAATTTCAAGGATTTGATGCCAATACCAATGTTATGGACCTGATCAAAACATTAATTATGAGGATTAGTGAACTCGAAAAGAAAGTATAGAATCTAGTGATAAAAGATGTGTCTGAAAATACGGAAACCACCATACAGAGTCTGATCCAGTCCAATGAAACAGCCAATGAAGAAATTAGGAATTTGAAGCGGGAAAATGTTGAACAGAGGAGGAAACTAGAAGAGAGTACTAATAAAACGGAGAAGGTGAGTAATGTATTAGAAGAACATAAGGCAAAGTGGGCACACGTAGAAGAAGAACAGAAAGAAGTGGTCAGCTTAAGAGAGATCATCCAGGAAGAAAGAGAAATGAACAAGAAAGAAATAGAAGAAAATGTAGTGAAAATACTGAAGAAAAAAGAGAAAATAGTGAGAGAAACTGTAGAAAGGAACAGATGTGTGGTAGTATTTGGAAACAGGGAAGACGAAGAAAAGGTTAGGTTCGTAAGACTCGAGAGAGACACGAACATGGTGAGAGGAATATTAGGCAAGATTGACCCCGAAGGAGACAAGTGGGTAAAAGAAATTGAGGAAGTAAGGAGGATAGGGCCTTACAAGAAAGGGGAAACAAGACCAATGAGAGTCAAATTTACATAAGAAAGTGTAATAAATGAGATACTTAAAGTGACCTGGAAATTAAGCAAAGAGGCGGGGATGGAAAATATTATAATAAGAAAAGATGTGAATGAAGAAGAAAAAAAGAAAAAGAAGTTTTAAAATCATTAAAGGAAGAAGTAAAGGAAAAAAATGATAAGAGGACAGAGGAAGAATGTAATACTTTTTTTTGGAGAGTATTGGATATGAAAGTAAGGAAATGGTATTTAAGGAAATAGAAGTGAAGGAAACTAGGGGGGATGGTTGCGAAAGATCAGAAGTTGAGGAAGTGGTACGGACAGAGAGTAGGAGAGAAGAGGGTATTAATAATGTCAAAAATAATTTGAAGGTGATATATACTAATGCTGATGGTTTCATATCGACAAGGATCGAAATTAATGATTTCTTGAGAGAACATGAACCTGATGTCATGTGCTTTGTAGAGACCAAATTAAGAGAAGATATTGAAGTTCATTTGGAAGATGGTAAATACAAACTGTGGAGAAAAGACAGAAAAGAAAAAAAGGGAGGAGGAGTGATGATAGCAGTGAAGAACAACATAAATGTAGATACTGTGGAAATGGGAGAAGGTAGGGCTGAAGTGATATATATGAAATTAGAAACTGGAGAGAATGTTAAAAGAGATATGGCGGTAGTGTATGTTCCCCCAAAGACGAGAGCATGGAAGGATGACGAATACCATGAGATGTTGTCAGATATGGCTAGCTACTTGCAAAAAATAATTGAGAAAAGCAATAATATAATTTTGGTGGGTGACTTTAATTGTAAAGAGGTGAACTGGGAGGAATGGTACTCGGGAGGCGGCGAGGATTCGTGGGGCACTATGTTATTAAATATAATAATGAATAATGTGATGACGCAATGGGTCAAAGAAGAGACACGGTTTCGAGGTGAGGACACACCAGCAAGGTTAGATTTACTGTTCACCAAAGAACCCGATGTAATAGAATCATTGGAATATCTCTGTCCTTTGGGAAAAAGTGATAACGTGGTCATCGAGTTCCAGATGTTAATAGGAAACGTCGAGCCAAGAGACGAGCTTCATAGACAGGGAAGATACAACTTTGGGAAAGCAAATTTTACAGGATTGAGAAACTTTTTTGAAAATGCGGATTGGAGAAAATTCAAAGAAACAAGAGAGATACAGAGGAAGTGGGATATCTTTCTAGACCTCTATAATTTGGGAGTGGAAAAATTTGTACCAAGAGTAAGAGGGAAAGAAAACAGGAAAAAGGAGTGGTTTAATAGAAGGTGTATGATAGCAAAAAAAGAGAGAGATAAGGCGTGGAACAATTGGAGAAAGAGAGGTAACGACAGAACAAAGGAAGAATATAAAAGAACTAGAAATGAATACACAAGAATACGTAGAGGAAAAGAAAGGAATTTTGAAAAAGGTATAATTGACAAATGCAAGGATGAACCCAAACTGTTTTATTGATTTGTTAATGGCAAACTGAAACAAAAGGAAGGAATCACCAAGCTGAAAGTAGAAGGAGAGGTCTTTAAGGATGCGGCAATGCAAGCAGAAATAATGAACAAACGTTTCCAGTCAGTTTTCACTAAAGAAAAGGAGCTTGTAGAAGGGGAGGGAGTGGTTAGAAATGTTCCGGTGATGAAAGATATAAAAGTGGAGGTACAGGAAGTGTATAAATTACTGGAAACTCAAGATGTAAGGAAAGCCCCAGGACCTGATGGAATTTCTAATTGGGTACTGAAGGAATGCAGAGAACAACTGGCGGATAAAATTCACAGCTTAATTGTATGCTCACTGGAAGAGGGGAAAGTGCCAAAAGAATGGAAGAGGGCAAATGTGGTACCAATTTACAAGGGAGGAAACAGGGAAGAACCCCTGAATTATAGACCAGTGTCTCTAACCAGCATGGTCGCAAAATTGTGTGAGAGAATCCTGAAAGGCAGATGGATAAAATATCTGGAAGAGATGAATATTTTGGCTGAATGTCAGTTTGGATTCAGAAGTGGAAGGTCATGTGTTTCTAACTTGTTGAGCTTTTACTCAAGAGCGATTGATGTGGTACAGGAGAGAGATGGTTGGGTGGATTGTGTGTACTTAGACTTAGAAAAGGCCTTTGACAAGGTACCTCATAAGAGACTAATGTGGAAACTAGAATATATAGGAGGACTAAAGGGGAAACTTCTGGAATGGATGAGAGACTTTTTGAGAGACAGACAAATGAGGACAGTAATAAAGGAAAAGATGTCTGGATGGAGGGAAGTAACAAGTGGAGTCCCTCAAGGCTCAGTGTTGGCGCCAGTAATGTTCCTGATTTATGTAAATGATATGGTAGATGGAGTGAACAGTTATGCAAGTCTGTTTGCTGATGATGTAAAGATCTTGAGGAAGATAGAGGTTGAGGAGGATTGTAAAATACTGCAGGAGGATTTGGATAGGATACACAATTGGAGCCGGACGTGTGAAATGAAATTTAATGTAATGTAAAATATTGGAAATGGGTAAAAGTACCAGGAGACCATCACTGAATTATTTTTTGGGTAATGAATTAATCACAAAAAGGAGAGAAAAGAAAGATTTGGGAGTGCTGGTCCAAGATGTTTGTCACCAGAAAAGCACATTAACAAGATAGTTGGAGAGACTTATAAACTCTTGACTAACATAAGAGTAGCATTTCATTATATGGATGAGGAAATGATAAAAAAATTGATAGTGGCCATGATCCGCCCCAGGTTAGAATATGCAGCGGTAGTGTGGTCCCCACACAAAAAGAAAGATATAAACAAGATTGAGAGAATACAAAGAACAGCAACCAAGATGGTCCCCAGTCTGACAGACCTGTCATACAGAGAGAGACTGGAAAAACTGGATTTGCCTTCGTTAGAGGAAAGGAGAAAGACGGGAGACATGATTGCGGTTTTCAGGACCATGGTGGGAGTAGATAAAATTGACAAAGAAGATCTGTTTGTATGGGATAAGAGAGCAACAAGAGGACATGGAATGAAATTGAAAAAGTCAAGCTGCTTGAAGGATATCAAGAAATATAGCTTTCCTTACAGAAGTATAGACTTATGGAATAGCCTGGACAAAGAGATCGTCCAATCTAAAAACTTAAACGAGTTTAAAGCTAAATTCGACTTATTGAGAAACAGCAACGGAAACCCACGAGCATAGTACATTCCGTGTATATCACAATTAGGTATATTAGGTAAATACTTAAATATTTGGAACGACTTAGACAAAGAGGTGGTGCATGAGAAAAACATTCATGTGTGTAAAGGTAGACTTGATAAATGTGGATATGGAGACAGGACAACACGAGCATTGCTCAATTCCTGTATACTACAAATAGGTAAATACAAATAGGTAAATACACACACACACACACATATATATATATATAATAAAATTTCATAAAGTAAAAGCTCAAAAAGAAAAAAAAATATATATATATAAAACATTTTGTATAGCACCTTACAGTACTGGATGTAAATACAATGAGACCTCCTTATAATGAACTAATTGAGCGAAAAGGCAGACAGTATATCCAACAGTCTGTTAGAAAAGATGTCCAACGAGGACCTGCTATACTGGACTACAGGCTGGTGTACATTATATGAAAAATGGTCCAGTAGGCACCTCAAGTAGGACAAGTATTAAGATCGCAATAAATCAGTACTGTATTGTATGGGTATGACCTGTGTTCCTTGATGTATATTAAATCAACAGGCAATATAGAACTAATGCTGGCCCTCATTTTGATAGATAATAATGAAAAGATGAGGAAATACAGGCTGGGTTTGGCATTTAACCAATTTGTCCAGTTGGTCACCAGATGCATTCCTTATACTAGACCTTGATTCAGTATATAACAGAAGTTGTTTGGTAGGGTCTAGGGGTCTATTATATTTGATGTCCAGTATGAACGTGTCATTTAAAGTGAGGTCTCACTGTACTGTTTTGTCTTTCTATCTATCTACAGCCAGACACCTTAATCCCACAAGGGGTGGCCACAAACAAATCGCCTCCATGTCGCCCTGTCCCCTGCCATTTCACTGCCCTGTTCCCAGCTCACACACCCTCTCTCTCATATACCTCTCCACTCCATCACTCCATCTCATCCTTGCCCTCCCCCTCCCTCTCCCCTCTTCCACCTCACCCACATATACTCTCTTCGTCAGTCTCTCACTCTCCATCCTCTCCACATGACCAAGCCACCTCAATGTGTTTCTCCTAATGTTTCCCTTCACATTCACATCCACACCACAATGCTCCTTCACTTCATTTATCAGTCTGTCTCTCCACGTGACTCCACATGCCCCTCTCAAATAACTCATTTCCAATGTTCTTACTCTTGTGTCCCTCCAGCAAGGTCCAAGCTTCACTTCCATACATTAGAGATGGTATTACAATACTGTCAGGCAGTAACTTTTTCACTTCCATGCTCACTCCCTGTTTCTTATCACTGCTTTCAAAGAATCAGCAACCTTTCTTCCCTGTTGTACCCTTTCAAGCACTTCCGAACTTCCATCCTTACTCATCACACTACCCAAGTACTTAAATGCACTCACATTTTCCATTTCCTCCTCATCCAACCATACTGTACATTCACTGACTTCATTTCTCTCGAGGACCATAACTTTACTCTTCCCTACATTCACCTTTAGATTCCGTTTCTTACACACTCTCCCGAACTCATCCACCAAGCCTTGCAGCTCCCTTTCGTCTTCATTTAACAACACAGTATCATTTGCAAATAACAGTACATGTAGTTTCCAAACACTGCCCTCTCTCATTAGGGTACTCCAACATCCACTGCCCTACCTTGTATCTCTTTTATAACCCCATCCATATACAGGTTGAACAACCATGAAGACATGACACATCCCTGTTTCAATCCAACCTTCAAACAGAAAAATTCACTCTGTTCACTATCCACACACACTGCAGCCTTAACACCCTCATACGTACTCTTCATGGCATTCAACAACTTCCCATTTATTCCATATATTCTTAACACTTTCCACAATCCTTATCTATCCACCCTGTTATATGCTTTCTCCAAATTTAAAGTAAGGTCTCACTGTACTGTTTTGTGCTGTATTTAAAAAAAAAAAAAAAAAAAAAAAAAAAAAAAATCTGAATTACTATTTATGATGTTGGAAGATTGTTACCATCACCTCTGAGAGGCATTACCATGGAAGGGGTGCATGGTCAAAAGTCTCGTAACTGGCCTTGCACACCCCTCACACTGGGGAACTAAACCACATTTACACATTGTCTATGCTGAGACTACAACACAAACATACTGTAGCTCTTCTAAACAATTACTCTACAATCTATTTCCTGAGGTAGCCCCGGATGGCAGCTGACCTAAAAGGAAAACTGCATACCTGTTTTGAAACCTGTGGCTCTAGATAAGGATTGGCTTGGTGGCTGGAACAATATACCTGTACAGCCATTAAAAGAAACTTTCCCAAGCTAGCTGGTGGCAAACCAGAGTTGGTGGAACTACATGGCCCCCAGTATCACTGTTCATTAATATCAACAGGTGAAAAAAAAAAAAAAAGTTTTTCCATGCATGTATGGTAAGACCTTCAAAAACATTAATGTACATGCAAACCTGGGACTCAGCTAAAGTGCATATATTCTAATCTGACAAAGATTTCTGACCCCTATCAACTAAGCTCATGGCCAGTTACAGTCAGACTGAAGGGTTGTTTGACTGGTAACCACGAAGACTCATTCCCACCCCTTCACTATGGTTCATCAAATTTCATGGAACTGTGACTTGGTATTCTGGTAGTGGGAGTTACCAAGTTCCATCAGATGAAAAGAAACTGACTATGATGAATATGTGATTCAAACTCACCTGATTCTGGAGCTGGAGATTCACATCTGTGAGAAGCTTGTTCTCACTCTCTACATCTAGAAGTCGTGCATCTGTGGTCTTCTTTTGGCGCTCTCGCAAACTTTCAATCAGCTCCACCAACTGTGTGTTTTCTTGCTGCAGTGGGGATGCCAACATTAGTTAGACTTACAATACTGTAAAGGCAATGAATATGGAATAAGGATGCCTACAAAAATTAAAACACAGTATTGTTTATTAACTAAAATATTATTAGTATTCATGGTGGTAAAATATCATGAATATGAGAACAGTGGTTTAGCCAGGGGGGTAGCAAGGGTGGCACTGGCCACCCCTGAAATATGCCTGGCCACACCAGATTTCTGAAGGGGGGTACAGCTAGACCCTCTTAACCCCTCCGTGGCTGAAGGCCTGAAATTTTCTGTGCATGCCAGGCCAACGCCAGGGCCATTTTTTGAAGTTTCAAAAATTGATTTTTTTTTCTTGCCATATTGAAGCGAAAGTTCAGATGCACCTAACAGTGCAAATCTCAGCTTCCTAGATGCATTCTATGGCTTGCAATGGAGTGCGGAAGTTGCAGAAATATCGGCAACCGATATTTGCCACCCAGGGGCACTGCCGCAACGCAACTAGGCAGGTGTTGTTATTTTTTTTTACCTCCCAAAACAATGTGAATGATGCTGAAATGTTGCGCATATATATGATGATATTAAATTATTTCAGTACATAATATGTTAGGAATGGCTGGAAAAAAAAATTGTTATGAATACTTTTTCACCTTTTTGATATAAAATATGTTTATGGTAGTTTTGAGTTATTTTTTATGTTATCATTGTGCCCATGCTTGGAAAAGGGAGCAAAAGGGTTGACTTTTCAGTCCTAAATGAGAAAATTGCACGTCCTCCGAGGTAAGGCTCTGCCAGGAGAGAACAAAGTGGAAGGTCAGATCCGTTAAGCAATATGGAAGTTGAGTCACAACTTTGAGCTCCCATACCAAGAGCATGGCTAAAAATAGAATCGTAATGCAGTTTCAGAACTAAAAATAAGTCTAATTATTATGAATACAGACACAAAGCAGAAATAAATAAGTTTACAGACAGAGGAAAACGTATTTTTTCCGTAATACCATGTTCATCTTTCTCTATCATTTTACGTTCATCGTTATCATTTTACCTTGTTATTTTTGCAATATATACTGTTGTCTTGTAAACAGGGTGGTTGTGTGTGTTTTGCAAGGGAGGAAAAAGATAGTATTTTTTGTCTGGGTCGAGATAATGGCTGTAACTATGTGTTTTTAGGCATGGCAGTGAGCGAAAAAATTGTACATCCACTCGTCAAGACAGCAGGTGGTGAACTGACAGATGATATGTGAGAGGGAGAAGTCAAGGTCAGTCTCGTGTCCCTGATTTTTGTTCACTTCCTGAAAGTTTTCACAGTTTTCTGCAAGTTGCACTGCATCAAATGATCCAAACCATTATAGTGCACCTGAGCAAATAGGTAAAGATACCAAGACAAAAATGTATTTTTCACTTGTTATCATGTCTTTTTTGTTTCTGCCTGTATTACTTCATAATCATAAACAGGTGGTTGTGTGTGTTTTGCAAGAGAGGACAAAGATGATATGTTCTGCCTGGGTCGAGATAATGGGTGTAGTTGTGCTTGTTTAGGCATGGCCAGGAGTGAAAAAATCGAAAATCCACTCATCACAGCAGCAGGCTCTGAACTGTCTGATGGGGTGTATGGGAGTGTAGTGTAGGTCAGTGTGAAGACGTTTAGAACGTTCGTTCACTTCCCAAAAATATTTGCAGTTTTTTATAGGCGGCGCTCAAATGATGCCTGTGACATTTATTGGCTAAACGTCATTCGATGCCAGCGGCCACGGAGGGGTTAAAGAGCTCTCGTTGGGCCATCCCCTAGCCTCAGCATTTTTAAAATCCTAGTTACATCTAGACTAAGAATCATCATCGTCATCATCATCATCATCTGGTCCTCCTTTCCCACCCTAGGGCAAGGTAAGGAGTAGCGACATCCAGGCAGCCCAATTTTGCCCAATCCAATGAGCCATGTTTCCATTCACTCATCATTCAAGCCCCCAGAATCCTGGTTCTATCTGATATGCCAAAAAGCATTCACCACATTCTGTAGCTTCACATACGTATCCGACAGAGTCGATCCAGACACTGTCACGTTTAAAAGGGGTGCCAAATCCTTGATCGTGCACTTCTTCTCACATCATTCATCCAGTCAGCTCAATCTCTTGTCTGTAGCTTCACATACGTATCCAACAGAGTCAATCCAGACACTGTCACGCTTAAAAGGGGTGCCAAATCCTTGATCGTGCACTTCTTCTCACATCATTCATCCAGCCAGCTCAATCTCTTGTCAGTTCCCTAGCCTCACTGACTTCCATATCTCTTCCTCACACACTCATCCACTATATCCCTCCAATTTCTCCTTGGCCTACTTTGCCTCCTCCCTCCTTCAAATATGCTAAGATATACCTTTTTTACCACTCTGTTCTTATCCATTCTCTCCACATAACCATACCATCTCAGTACACTCTCTTCGATTCTGGTGTCCACGGACTTCCTCATTCTACATATTTCACGAATCATATTATTTCGTATCCTATCCACGCTGTATTCCACATACATTCCTCAGCAGTTCCAATTCCACTGCTCTCACTCCTGACTTTTCATTTTCATGCCATACCATAGTCTCACATCCACATGTTGAAGCTGGCACTAACATTCCTTCATGTAATCTTCATGAAGCAGCAACAGTCTAGCCTCTGTTTCTTATCAAGATCTTCATTGAACCAGCTACTTTCCTTCCTTGTGTCACTCGACTTTCCACTTCTTTTGCACATTTCCCTCTCTTTTCTATCACTGTACCCAGGTATCTGAGCTCTCTCACCAATTCCAGTCTCTCTCCATTCACTGTAACATCACACCGGGAGTCACCTTCTCTCTCAATAACCATCACTTTACTCTTTCCTACATTTACTTTCAAGGCATGATGCTCACAGGCATCAGCAAAACTCTGCACTACTCTACCAAGTTCCTGTCTGGTATTTGCAAGTAGTACTGCATCATCAGCATAAAAAAAATTTGAGATATTCCATCCTTCACCTTGCATTACCAACTAAGATACACATTTGATAAAAGAGTACTGTACTGTAAAGTAAAGAAAGCAATCAATTATCAACATTACAGTATATACTGTATGACAGAATAAAAGTTTCACAAACTGTCGTAGTGCAGTATTTCATTTTTTTTTTTCCTCTCTCTCTCTCTCTCTCTCTCTATATATATATATATGGTGGAATCACCTAAATCATGGTTTTATGAGACTGGACACATGCCACAATTTGAGAATTTTGCAATTTAGAAATAACTAATCTTATGGGAAAAATTACTTATGAGCCTGTCTTTTTGGAAAAGTTTCCCCCCTTACCCCCACACCAACATCAAACTGGTCACCAGCGAACTCTAACAACCTGGAAAAGAATTAGTAAAGCATTTAATGGAAATGAACAATACTGTACGATTCTTACCTGACTATGACTGACAACATTGCTTGAATGGAGGGGGGAGAGGTTCCTCCTTACAGAGGAGCCCTGCATTTCGCACCTAATTGGTTCCATGAAAAGTACCGCGAACCCTGAAACCGCTAAAGATGGGGCACTGACCCTATGGGAAATAGGCTAATTGGTTCTGGTTCCCATGCCAACTCCCCCTAAAACCCACAGATGCAATGCAAACTTTATTGATCACACCTGAAAATAACTAGTATTAATAAAAAGTATATCATAAGACCCAGCGTTGCTTAACTTCGCTGATCGGACGGGAAGCGGTGTACTTAACGTGGTATGGCCGTTTTTAAGCAACGTTGGGTCTGGTTAGTACTTGGATGGGTGACCGCCTGGGAACACCAGATGCTGTTGGCATAACGTTCTCCCTACGTGTCAAGTGGGGTTGGTGGAGGATTAGTGCCCCTCCCTGTAAAACAATTAACTCTAAGCCCTTGGCCACCCCGTTTGGGATACATGGCGTCTGGCAATGATGAATGATGATGATATCATAAGAAACTCCCTTGGAAGGCTGGAGTAAGGTGCTTAATGGAAGGGATGGAGGGTGTAATTTCTGAGGCAGGTGGTGAGGCTACTGTGCCCCACCACCTCTGGCACCCCGACCCTGCTCTGCCTCTGCTACCTTCGCCTTTCCACACAACACATCCATCCTGTGCTGCATCTCTTCTGTCTGCTGCTCCTGCACAAACCCTGAGAACTCCTCATCCTCGAGCAGGTCCATGATGGCATCTTCACTGGGTTATACTTCAGGCTCAGCTGCACCTGCTGCCTGCACTGGGCTTTCTACGTCTTCCACATCCCAGGGTCTGCTGAGGTTGCAGGTTATCAGAGGTTGCTTTCTTGTATTCACTTTCTCATTGAACACAATGTTTATCAGCTTTGCTAATGCAGAAACATGGAACTGGCACTTATGCTTGCTGGCAAACTCTGCTAGGTTGACTTCCTCATGCAAATTCCCAAAACTGAGCAGCCATGATGAAAGTGATAACCTTGCTGGAGTTTTGTCATCTTCTTTTGGCTGCTCTACTGGCTGGTGCTGTTCCATGTCGTCCTCCTCCAACTCCAACATATCTGCAACTGACACTGTTGGTGTGTGGCAGAACAAGTGACGATTGCTTCTCGTGTGCGATTTGTTTACATTTTTCTCACCGCAAACAAAGGGGTTTTCACGCGAAACCTGGTGTTTGGAAATAAAGGCAGATCCCAGGACACAATACCCCTAGATGTGATACCCCAGGATGGCGATGGGGGTACAAATACCACCCTACCCTGCCGAACAATGGCCAAACCCCGGTATAACAATGGGTTTTGCTTTTTTTAACCGATTTCATAATATTTCAGACTTAAATTTTGTGTTTGGGTTGATTTATAAACTGTTTTTAGACTTAGATTAATGTGTTTTAGTCATAGGTGGGGTAAACACTGATTTTGAGGTATAGTTTACTAAGCCTGATTTTTTCCAGATTTTTTTGTGATGATTTTCTACGTGTCAAGTGGGGTTGGTGGAGGATTAGTGCCCCTCCCTGTAAAACAATTAACTCTAAGCCCTTGACCACCCCGTTTGGGATACATGGCGTCTGGCAATGGATGGATTTTCAGATTTTATTTTTGGGTTTAGGTGAGTTATAAACTGCCTTTAGGCTTAGTTTAGCTTGTTTTAAAGCTATCTGGTGGTTTAGGTTAGCTAGAAACTTGTTTTTTGACTCATTTGGGTGAGTTTAGGACCTGCCTGGGAGGAAACCCTAAGCTCAAAAATGCACCCCTATACAGTATTTTACATATTAAATCTACCCTGAGATATGATACCCCGCCTAGCAATGGGTTTTTACATAACCAACTGCATCATCAAACCAAAGTATGCCTGTATTAGTAGGTAGTCACTAACCATGAAACTGTGAATGATGATGCTGTTAATCGTGGGGCTCCAATGTTCATCTAACTTTGGGGTGTAAGCTGAATGTTGGCTACTTCTTCTTCCCCTTCCTTGAATGAAGTTGTAGGCTTAGGAGGATTATGACTGGCCATTGAAAAACTGGGCAGGCAGAGGAAACACGGGGGAAAAAAAAGATCCTCTCGTACACCACATGGGAACCACACGCCAACAGAGAGGAGACAATGCATGAGCAGGAGCTGCCAGGCGACAGGGCTCTCGTGCACGAGCCCTTCATGTTTGGTGTGGGAGGGAAGTGCTGTAACCTAATTGGCTTAGAGTAAGTGCTATGCTTGAACATGATTGGCTTAGTAATTAATAGAGACCCTATACTGTGGTGAGACTGCAGTGTATACAGTCGTGAGACCGGTGTTTTCAGCTGCTTGTTGACTCGTTGGCTGATGTGGTGGTGTTTTGGTGCAACAGCCTTACGGCCAGGGTGCTGGGTAAGTCAGCTGACTACAGATTTGTCTAAAAATACAACTCATTACCTGCTGTGATACATGATTGGTTAATAAGTAAAATTATGTTTTAATTTTGCTACTTTAAGCTACTGAAGATTTCTGTTTTAATCCTCATCTCTACATGTGTAAACACCGAGATAACAGCTGTATTATAATGCCGACATACCAAACTGTTGGCAGCCGCAACGTGGGGGGGGGGGTGCTGTGTTTTTTTATTGGTGCTTTTTGCCTTTATTAATGGTTTGGTTGTGCTGCATTTGGGTGCAGTAACACTGATAGACCTTCTATGTGACTTTTCCGACTCCCTTGTGATCCACCAAGAAGGAAATTTGGGATATTAAGGTGAAGAAAGCAAGTTAGTATGCTAATGTGTCGTCGCCTTTGCTGGGCAAGTTGTATTTGGCCCACATCCAAAAAGGGAGGTCTCTATCTATCTATCTATCTATTGCCAGATGCCTCAATCCCATAAGAGGTGGGCACAAAAAAATCGCCTCCACGTTGCCCTGTCCAATGCTATTTCATTGCCTTGCTCCCAGCTCAAACCCCCCTCTCACATAATACCTCTCCATCCCTCCATCTCATCCTTGGCCTCCCCTTCTCTCTCCTCCTCTCCACCTAACTCACACACTCTCCTCATTAGTCTCTTAGTCTCCATCCTCTCTACATGGCCAAACCACCTCAATGTATTTCTCCCAATGCTCATGATCACATCCATTTCCACACAACTGCGCTCCGTCACTCTGTCATTTGTCAAGTCTGCCTCTCCATGTAACTCCACATACTCCTTTCAAACGACTCATTTCCACTGCTCTCACTCTTGACTTGTTTCCCTCCAACAAGGTCCAAGCTTCACTTCCATACATTAGAGTTGGTATCACAATACTGTCATGCAGAGACTTTTTTAACTTCCATACGCACTTCTCTATTCCTTATCACTGCTTTCAAGGAACAAGCAACCTTTATTTCCTTTTGTACCCTTTCAAGCACTTCACCCTCTAAACTTCCATCTTTACTTATCACACTACCGAAGTACTTAAATGCACTCACACTTTCCATTTCCTCCTCAACCAGCCTCACTGTACATTCTGCGACTTCACTTTTCACTAAGACCATAACTTTACTCTTCCCTACATTCACCTTTAGTTTCTGTTTCTTACTATCTATCTATCTATTGCCAGACGCCTCAATCCCATTTGGGGTGGTCACAAACAAATCGCCTCCAAGTCAACCTGTCCCCCGCCATTTCACTGCCTTGCTCCCAACTCACACCCCCCTCTCTCATATACCTCTCCACCCCATCCCTCCATCTCATCCTTGGCCTCCCCCTCCCTCTTCCCCCCTCCACCTCACTCACATACACTCTCTTCGTCAGTCTTTCACCCTCCATCCTCTCCACATGGCCAAACCACCTCAGTGTGTTCCTCATAACACTTCCTATTACATCCACATCCACACCACAACGCTCCTTTATATCCTCATTCGTCAGCCTGTCTCTCCATGTGACTCCACAGGCTCCTCTTAAATAACTCATTTCCACTGCTCTCACTCTCGACTTGTGTCCTTCCAACAACGTCCAAGCTTCACTTCCGTACGTTAGAGTTGGTATCACAATACTGTAATGTAGTAACTTTTTCACTTCCATGCTCACTTCCCTGTTTCTTATCACTGCTTTCAAAGAACCAGCAACCTTTCTTCCCTGCTGTACCCTTTCAAGCACTTCACCCTCCAAACCTCCATCCTCACTCATCACACTAACCAAGTACTTAAACTTACTCACATTTTCCAATTCCTCACCATCCAACCTCGCTGTACATTCACTGACTTCACCTCTCTCAAAGACCATCACTTTACTCTTCCCTACATTCACCTTTAGATTAAGTTTCTTACACACTCTCCCAAACTCATCCACCAAGCCTTGCAGCTCCCCTTCGTCTTCACTCAACAACACAGTATCATATGCAACCAACAGTACAGGGAGTTTCCAAACACTATCCTCTCTCACCAAGGCCACTCCAACATCCACTACCCTACCTTGTACCTCTTTTATTACCCCATCCATGTACAGATTGAACAACCATGGAGACATGACACATCCCTGTTTCAACCCAACTTTCAACGAGAAAAATCCACTTAGTTCACCATCCACACGCACTGCAGCCTTCGCACCATCGTACATACTCTTCACAGCATTCAACAACTTCCCATCTACTCCATATATTCTTAACACTTTCCACAATCCTTGTCTATCCACCCTGTCATATGCTTTCTCCAAATCCATGAAAGCTGCATACAACTTCTTTCCCTTCTCTAGAAACTTTTCCACTAAAGATCTAAGAATGAATATCTGATCTACACAACCTCTTCCCTTCCTAAAGCCTCCCTGTTCTTCTCCAACTAATATCTCTGTTCTTTCTCTAACTCTGTCAATAAGTATCCTACCATATACTTTTCCTATTATACTAAGAAGACAAATGCCCCTATGATTACCACACACTTCTTTTTCCCGTTTTCCTTTGTACAAGGGAATAATTATACCTGACTTCCAATCCTCCGGGACTCTACCTTCCTCCCAGGCCAATCTGCACATCTTCCACATCCATTCTACTACTATCTCTCCCCCATGCTTCAGCATTTCACCACACACTCCATCAATTCCTGGGGCTTTCCCCGATTTAACTTTCTTCATTGCTTTCATAACTTCTATCCTACTGATTTCTTCCTGTCTTCTCACCTCTCTCCTTCTCCCAGCCATTCCCCAGCCACTTATACTCACATTACTTTCATCCTCTATGTTCAACAATTCCTTAAAGTGTTCTCTCCATCTGCTCACTTTTTCTCCCTTCTCCACTAGTAATCTACCATTTTTATCTTTCACTCCCCTGCTAACTTCACTTCCATCCTGGCTTACTCTTTTCACCTCTTTCCAGAACATTTTCTTAGAGTCCCTCCACTTTACACTCATATTCCTTCCAAATTCCTCATCCACTCTCTTCTTACTCTCTCTTACTAATCTTTTCACCTCTCTCTTTCTTTCTACATATAACTCTCTCTTCCGCCTCTCAACTTCTTCCACGTCCCTATTTCTCATCCATTCATTGTATGCTTTCTTCTTTTGTGCCACAGCCTGTCTCACCTCTTCAGTTCACCACGCTGTTCCTTGCACCCCCCTCCGTCTTCTCTTCCTTCCACACACCACATCACATGCTGCAGACATTTCTTCTGTAAATATCCTACACACACCTTCCACGTCTCCCATCTGCTCCAATTCATATTTGCCCAATCGTTCCCCCACTTCTCTCTTATACTCTGCCTTTTTCTCATCTTCTTGTAACCTTTCCACTCTCCTTGCAACTACTCCTTCCTCTCGTCTTTCCCTTCTTCTATTCCTCCATCTTACTTGAATTCTAATTCTGGCCACCACCAAGTAGTGGTCAGAAAGTCCACTCCCCCAACCTCTATAAACTCTTGCATCCATTACGCATCTTCGCATCCTTTCATCCACACACACATAATCAATCATTGCCTTCCTTTCATTCAGTTCACCACCCACCCTTCTCATCACTCGCCATGTATACCTGTGGATCATTTTATGCCTGAAGAGGGTATTGGCTATCACCAACCCCCTCCCAGCACAAATGTCCACTTATGCACTCCCATTCTCATCTATCTCAGCAGGCACACCCCACTCAACAACTATTCCATCCACCTTCACATTCCCAACTTTACCATTCATATCACCGATCAAAAACACTCTCTCATTCCTTCCAAACTTTTCCATGCACACTTCTACATTTGTCCAGAACTCTTCTCTCACTCTTCTAGCACGATCTTGCGTTGGCGCATACACACACACACAATCGCCCACATTTGTATTCCAACTTTCAACTTTACCCACACAATCCTTGACCCAACTGATCCATACTGTCTTATGCTCCTCTTCCATCTTTTACTCACAACTATACATACTCCTTCCTTTGCTCTCTCATTCTCACCTACTCCTGCACATATACCCCATCCATACTCCCATTCTCTCACACTTTCTCCTCTCCATTTTGTTTCAGTTATTCCACATACATCCACTTTCGCACCCTCAAGCACCTGGACAATCTCTCTCTCTTTCACCTCATCATTCGCTCCCCTTACATTCCACGTTCTGATAACCATGTCCTTTGTCCGGTTCTTGGTTGTCATCGTTTGCTCAGTCCGTGTCCGAGGCTTATTGTTTGTTTTTTTAGTTAGTTGTTTTCCGGGGAGGGGCACTAACCCTCCGCCAACCCTTTTAGTCACCTTTTACTTAACAATACAGTATCATCTGCAAACAACAGTAAAGGGAGTTTCCAAACACTGCCCTCTCTCATTAGGGTTGCTCCAACATCCACTGCCTACTTGTATCTCTTTCATAACCCCATCCATTTACAGACTGAACAACCATGGGGACATGACACATTCCTGTTTCAATCCAACATTCAAATAGAAAAATTCACTCAGTTCACTATCCACATGCACTGCAGCCTTAACACCCTCATACATACTTTTCACAGCATTCAACAACTTCCCATTTGCTTCATATATCCTTGACACTTTCCACATTCCTTTTCTATCTGCCCTGTCATATGCTTTCTCCAAATCCATGAGGGCTGCATACAACTACTTTCCCTTCTCCAGACTCTATTCCACTAAAGACCTAAGAATGAATATCTGACTACACAAATTCTTCCCTTCCTAAAACCTCCCTGTTTATCTCCTCTGTTATTTCCCTAACTCAAGTCATTAAAAACCCTACCATCTCCTTTTCCTATTACACTAAAAAGACGAATGCCCCTATGATTACCACCCACTTCTTTTTCCCCTTTTCCTTTGTACAGGGGAATATTCATACCTGACTTCCAATCCTCTGGGACTCTACCTTCCTCCCAGGCCAATCTGCATTTCTTCCATATCCATTCTAATATTATCTTTCCATCATGGTTCAGCATTCCCCAACACACCCCATCAATTCCTGGGGCTTTCCCCATTTTGACTTTCTTCATTTCTTTCACTACTTCCACTCTACTGATTCCTTCTTGTCTTCTCACCTCCCTCCTCCTCTCAGCCATTCCACAGCCACCTTAACCTATCGCATCCAGCATATATTCCCACCAACCATTCTCCCAGCACGGGCATTTCTGAGAAAACCGACTATTTTTAAACCTTCATATCTCAACTAATACTTAACCAAAAATAAAAAACTAAGCGTCATAATACTTCCCAATCCTTTGACTTCAAGCTGACTGTCTCAGATGGTCCATGAAGTGCATGCAGTCAGAGAGAGTGAGGGAAAGGGGGCAATTACTGTTGTTTTTTTGCCTATTAAGTGTGACCTCAGGGTTAAGGGACTGAACAGGGAGGCTATGATGGATTGTGCAGCATGGAAAGCCAACATTAGGTGACCAAGGCCGACGCATGCAAGCATGTTGGGGCCTTTAAAAAAAAAAACGAAACGAAACGAGGTCTGTATGCGAGCAGAGGTGCGTCAACACAACTAAGGCTCAGACTAGCCCTCCACAATAATAACACTTCCAGATGATTGCAGTCCACCACAAAAACTATTTCTTTGAATATTTTCCAAAAGTGTGGCGTGATTGCTGCTGCGTGAACGGTAACCACAGCAACGACCTTGAGGCAGGCTGACTCAGGTACCTGTTCACCTCACCACCGCTACACACCACTGCCTTACAGACACACACAGACACAGACACAGACAGACAGACACACACACACACACACACACACACACACACACAACTATAAACAAGCAAGAAACGATTATACAAGAATAAGGAGGGATGCCCAAAAACAGTTTGAGGAGGATATCATAAATAAAAGTAGTGATCAAATGAAGCTATTTTACAACTACATCAGAAGCAAAACCAAAGTAAAAGATAAAATACAATCCATTACAGATGAGGGGATCACCTATACACATGAGAAAGATATTTGTGAAGCACTAAACAAGAGTTTCCACTCAGTTTTTACAGAAGAAAATAATTTTGAGAGGGATGATATGGAACAGGCATGCCCACACATATTACCAGATATACAAATACCAGAAAAAGAAATACAGGAGGAGCTAAGTAAATTAGACAAAGGAAAAGCAAATGGTCCTGATGAAATTTCATGTTGGGTGCTATATGAATGTGCAAAGGAGTTAAGTAAACCATTATCTTTAATTTTCAAGGAATCCTTGGGACAAGGTAAACTACCTGATATTTGGAAGAATGCAAACATTGTTCCCTTATTCAAGAAAGGAAATAGACAAAATCCACTCAACTACCGACCAGTATCACTAACCAGTGTTGTAAGCAAGGTATAAGAAGAGCTGATAAGAAAAGCTTGGGTAAATCATCAAGAAGAACACAATATGATAACAGAAAGACAGTTTGGTTTTAGAAAAGGAAAATCTTGTGTTACTAATCTGTTGAGCTACTATGACAGAGTAACTGAAACATTACAGAAAAGAGAAGGATGGGTGGACAGTATCTATATAGATTTTAAGAAAGCATCTGACAGAGTACCACACCACTTCTATGGAAACTGTACCATCAAGGAGGAATCCAAGGCAAACTGTATTATTGGATGCAAGATTATCTAAAAAAAAAAAAAAAAAAAAAAAAAAAGAGAAATGAAAACAGTACTAAGGGGAAATCACTCATCATAGAGAGAAGTGACTAGCGGAGTTCCACAGGGCTCAGTGCTGGCACCAATCATGTTTTTAGTGTACATAAATGATATAGATAGCAACAATGGAAATGAAAGCTATCTAAATATGTATGCTGATGATGCAAAAATACAAAGGACAATTACTAATGCAGACTCTTGTAAAGAGCTACACGAAGAATTAAATAAACTTCATGAATGGAACAATACATGGCAAGTGGAATTCAATGTGGACAAGTGTCATGTAATCAAGTTTGGTAAAAGTGGAAAAAGACTTGATTGGGATTATAAGGTTGGAAATAAAACCCTACACACAACAGAAAGAGATAAGGACCTAGATGTGATTATTAATAACAGACTATCTCCGGCTGACCACATCAGTGAGAGGTACGGAACATGTATACACTGCTTGCAAATATTAAAATAGCATTCACATCCATAAATGAAGACATGCTAAGAAAGATAATAACATCATTCATCAAACCAACCCTGGAGTATGCATCAGTAGTGTGGAGTCCTCATCTCAAAAAACAAATAGATAAGATTGAAAGAGTTCAAAGGGCCGCTACAAGATGGGTACCACGCTTAAGGGATCTAAGCTATGAAGAACAACTAGAAAAAATAAATCTGCCTACAGTACATAAGAGAAGTAAAGGAGGAGACATGATTATGATATATAAATGCATATGAGGGAAGGAGAAAATAGACATAAACGGTTACATAAACTATGGGGATACATCAGCAAGAGGACACTGCAAAAGACTGCATAAAAAGAAAGGTGATAAAGATGTAAGGAAATTTAATTTCCCAAATAGTGCAATTGATCAGTGGAATGCACTACCGAATGAAATAGTGTGTGCTAAAACAATTCATAAATTTAAGGATATGTACGATCAATATGGTTTAAGACAAGGGGCAGTATGAGCTTGACTCATTCCTGTAAAGATACAATTAGGTAAGAACAATTAGGTAGGTACGAACACAGACATACACGCAGAGGTGAACTGGGAGGAATGGGATTCAGGAGGCAGCGAAGATTCATTGGGGCACTATATTGTTAAATACAGCAATGAATAATGTAATGACCAAGTGGGTCAATAAAGAGTCAAGATTCAGACGTGATGACACACCAGCAAGACATGATATACTGCTAACCAAAGAACCTGACGTAACTTAATCTTTGAAATATCTGTGTCCTACAGTAAAAAGTGATCATGTGGTCACTGAGTTCCAGATGATAAAAGGGAACATGGTGCCAAGAGTTGAGCTTTATAGACACGGATGATACAACTTTGGGAAAGCAAACTTTACAGGACTGAAGAATTTTTTGAAAATGCGGACTAGAGAAAATTCAGAGAAACGAGAGAGATAAAGAGGAAGTGGGATATCTTTCTAGACCTCTATAATTCAGAAGTGGAAAAAAAATATGTGCAAGGAGTAAGTGGGAAAGAAAATACAAAAAAGGATTGGTTTAAGAAAAGGTGTATGATAGCAAAAAAAAAAAGTGAGGGATATGGCATGAAGTAACTGGAGAAAGAGAGGTAATAATAGAATAAAGGAAAAATATAGATGAACTAGAAATGAATATACAAGAATACACAGAGAGGAAGAAACGAGCTTTGAAAAAGGGATAATTGACGAATGTAAGGAAGAACCCAAATTATTTTATAATCTGTTAATGGCAAATTGAAACAAAAGGAGGGACTCACCAAACTATAAGTAGGAGAGGTCTATTGAGATGTGGCAATGCAAGCTGAAATAATGAACAAATGTTTCCAATCAGTTTCATAAAGAAAGGGATTTTGTGGAGGGGGAGGGAGTGACAAGAAATGTAGTGATAAAAGATATGAAAGTGGAAGAGAGGGAAGTGTATAAATAACTGGAAACTCAAGATGTAAGGAAAGCCCCAGAACTGGATGGATCTCTAATTGGGTACTGAAGGAATGCAAAGAACAACTGGCGGATAAGATTCACGGTTTAATTGTGTGTTCTCTGGAGGAGGGGAATGTGCCTCAGGAATGGAGGGTGAATGTGGTACCAATTTATAAGAGAGGAAACAAGGAAGAACCCCTGAATTATAGACCAGTGTCTCTGACCAGCATGGTTGCAAAATTGTGCAAGAGACTCCTGAAAGACAGATGGATAAAATATCTGGAGGAGATGAACATTTTGGCTGAAAGTCAGTTTGGATTCAGAAGCGGAAGGTCATGTGTTTCCAACTTGTTGAGCTTTTACTCAAGAGCAATTGACATCCTACATGAGAGGGACGGTTGGGTGGATTGTGTGTATCTAGATTTGGAGAAAGGCTTTGACAAGGAACCCCACAAGCAGCTAATGTGGAATTTGGAGAACATGGAAGGACTGAAGCGAAACCTCCTGGAGTGGATGAGAGACTATTTGAGAGACAGACAAATGAGGACAGTAATAAAGAACATGATGTTTAGATGGAGGGAAGTAACAAGTTGAGTCCCACAGGGCTCGGTGTTAGTGCCAATAATGTTCCTGATTTATGTAAATGATATGGTAGATGGAATGAACAGTTATGGAAGTCTGTTTCCTGATGATGCAAAGATCTTGAGGAAAGTAGAAGTTGATGAAGACTGTAAAATGCTGCAGGAGAACCTGAATAGGATTTATGATTGGAGCTGGATGTGGGAAATGATTTTCAATGCAAAAAAAAATTAAAATCTTGGAAATGGGTACAAGTACCAAAAGGCCATCACTGAATTAAGGGGTAATGAACTAATCACAAAAGCGAGAGAAGGGACAGATTTGGGAGTGCTGGTCCAGGATAGTTTGTCACCTGAAAAACACATTAACAAGACAGTTAGAGAGACGTACAAACTCTTGACTACCATAAGAGTACTACGTGGATGTGGAGATGATGAAGAAATTAGATGATGAAAAAATTGATAGTGGCCATGACCTGCCCGAGGTTGGAATATGCAGCAGGAGTGTGGTTCCCACACAAAAAGAAAGATATAAACAAGATCGAAAGAATAAAAAGAACAGCAACCAAGGTGGTCCCTAGCCTGGCAGATGTCGTAGAGAGAGAGGCTGGAAGAGCTGGATCTGCCTTCCTTAGAGGAAAGGAGAGATAGGGGTGACATAATTGCAGTATTCAAGGCAATGATGGGTGTAGATAAAATTGACAAAGAAGATCTGTTTTTATGGGATAAGAAAGTAACAAGAGGACACGGAATGATTCTGAAAAAGCCAAGTTGCTTGAGGGATATCAAGAAATGTAGCTTTCCATATAGATGCACAGACCTGTAGAATAGTCTCGACAAAGAGACTGTCCAGTCTAAAAACTTAAACAAGTTCAAAGCAAAATTTGACTTATTGAGAAACAGAGACGGGACCCCACGAGCATAGCTCATTTCCTGCATATCACAACTAGGTAAATACAACTAGGTAAACACACATACACAATCTCTTTTTCTGAATACCTCACCTGAAGCTCGTCAATCTGGCGCTGAGAGTTGGTCTTGACAGTGTTAAGGGTTTGATGGAGGCGCTGATTCTCCTGATGGCGCTGTTCTGACTCCTCCTGGGCCTCAAGCAGATGGTTTTTCTCTTTTTGGCTAGCCTCCTGCAACTGTGTCACCTGCAGACATAATATGATATAATAATGAGTCATCAAATGCCTCCTTTTACTGACATTCTAAGTTGCTACTAAGCTCATACAATGTTTTTTTTTTCATCATTCATTGCCAGACGCCATGTATCCCAAACGGGGTGGCCAACGGCTTAGAGTTAATTGTTTTACAGGGAGGGGCACTAATCCTCCACCAACCCCACTTGACACATAGGTAACGCGAAAATTATGCCATTAATCCTCTTGTGGCATCCTCATATTGGGGTTGATCATGGTACAGCTGGTATTTTCTATGGACTGCAAGCCAAACTAAGGGCCAGAAACAGCTACTGTATTTACTTCCCATGAGTTGCTGGATGCTGTTATTGCTTAAAAAAAAAAAAAAATCCACAAAGCTAAGTTGCCAGTAGTCCTCAATTTACAGTACTAGTTGCATGAAAAAGATGCAAAATTTGGGATACATCAACATACAACAGATTGCTGAATCTGGATTTCGCAGTTTTAACTCCATCAGCTCATGGACACCCTTTACAGTTAGTTCTGACTAACGTCATTCAATTTTATTCAGCTTATGAGAGATCTAACAGGATGAAGGGGTTAGAAATACTGTACAGTATTCCCTATTAACCCCTTTCATCTAGGATGTCTTATCTATTTTGGTCTGATTTTATTCTGCATGAGAGAAACCATTTGGACTGAACTGCAACAAACCCGACCATTAACTTCTTCAGTCTGATGCTACCTTACAGTATTTTAACATACAGTATTCACTTTAAGCCAGACCACTAGAAATGAAGGGAGTCAGAACTATTCATTTTAATTCTTTCAGGTATGTTGACATGTACTCTTTTGTATCCACATTACCATATGACTTTATTCTGACAGAGGAAATAAATCTTACAAGATACTGTTCACTGCAGTACTGTACAGTACTGTATAGTCACAACTTGGTATATGATGGTCTGATATGCAATAACTTGACAAAACGATGAGAAAAAGTTATACCCAGTTTCCGATTAATGCTCTTGGAATTAGCTTACATGACACAGCAATTGTTGTGGCTGCGTAAGACAATCCCATGTGTAAGCAGTCCAGCAAACAAACCAAAAGTCAGATGTTGACCCAAGATGGCCATCCAGTATTTACATACGTAGAACCCCCCTCTTTGGCCTCTATGCATGAAGCCTTCTTCACCCCAACCCTTCGATCCTACATGACACGTTACCTGACACTCTGCCTGCGTGACTTTGCCAGCTGAAGCAATCTGCCAAACTGCTTCCTCCTCCAGGTGGACAACACCCTCAATCACCCTAATGGCATGGTGGACTGGGTGGTGTATTGGTGCCCTAATACAACGCCGCTGCTCCAGCCCATGAACCAAGGTGTCATTACCACCTTTAAGGCCCACTACCTCCACCATACCATGGAACAGATGGTGAAGGCGAGTGACTCAGAGGAGACTGATGAAGTGCAGTGATTTTGGAAGATATAAAACATTAAGAATGTCACCGATAACATCACGGTGACATGGAAAGAGGTACAGCTGAGCACTCAACATCAACATCATCTGGAGGAAAGCATGGCTGAAATGTGTTCACTCCTTCATGGAATTCCCGGCAGTAGAAAGCATCTGCCGTGATATCCTCAACCTCTCGCATGAGGCAGGGTTTGATGAGGTCAATGAGGCTGATCTGTAAGAGATTCTGGAAAGCCACACCTTGCAACTTTCCATAGAGCTCACTGAGGTAAGGATAGAAGTGGCAGAGGGACAGAAGGGTGACTGGGATGGTGGGGAGGACGAGCCTGTTCATATCCTGGACATCAAGACACTGAAGGAGTTCCTTGCAAAGACTGACAATGACACTGCTTACATCCTGGACAAAGGCCTGAACCATTAACACTGATAAACAGCCAAGGACATCAAAAAGTGGGAGGTGAGCACTATGTCCTGCCTCACCTGCCTCTGTCTTGTTCATCTTGTCTTCAATGCTGCTCCTGCTGGTCCTTCTGGCTACAATGCTTTTTATTCTGATCCTGTGCTGGGCCAAGGTCGTCATGGAGGTGCTGCTATCTTCCTTCGCCAGGATATTCCATGTAGTCATCTGGATATTTCCAGTCCCTTGCAGGCAGTTGCTGTCCGGATGTTTTTACGTCGGCAGTATACAGTTTGCAGTCTTTATCTACCTCCTAGTGCAACTGTTGAAAGGGCGGATCTGGAACGCCTTATTCATGGCCTTCCTTCTCCCTTTCTGTTACTAGGCGATATGAATGGTCACCATCCACTATGGGGAAACAGTGAGGCCAACCCTCGGGGTGTTATGCTGGCCTCTTTAGTGGAAGATGAGGAGTTAGGGATTTTAAACTCCAATATAATGACTTATTTCCATAGCCAGACAGGAACTTTTACTGCCATTGATTTGTCATTATGTTCAGCTGATGCTCTTTTAGATTTTAACTGGGATGTGTTGCCAGACCTGTATGGCAGCGACCATTTTCCGTTACTCTTAACTGCTAGTGCAGGTGGACCTCAGCCACGTCTTCCTCGCTGGCTTCTGGATAAGGCTGACTGGCCATATTTCAGGGAATTAAGTTCCATTTCCCTTTCTGTCAATGAGTTTGGCTGTCTTACGGAGGCTGTGTCATATTTCAATACCGTGCTGCACTCAGCAGCCCTATTATCTATTCCAAAAACAAAGGGTCAGTTTCCTAAACGTCCAGTTCCTTGGTGGAACTCGGAGTGTAGTTCCGCAGTGAGAGCCAAACGAATCGCCTTCTCACGACTTCGTCGTCACCGTGGGGATCCTCAGTATTTGGTGGCGTATCAGAGGGCACTAGCTCATATGAGGAGGGTCTTAAAGGAGGCTAGGCGTTCGTCCTGGAAGGGTTATGTTTCCTCCATCAGTTCGAGGACTTCCATCACCCAGGTGTGGAACCGGGTAAAGAAAATTTCAGGTAAATTTACCGTTCCATCCCCTCCTGTTTTATCTGCACCAGGTGGAACTGTGGCTGATCCATTTGCTGTTGCAGAATTGCTTGCTGACCATTTTGCCAGTGTGTCAAAGAAGGATGCAGATACACCTTTGGCTTGCCGCCGTCGGCGCCTAGAATCTCGTGGTCTCAGTTTTGCCTCTGTTGGGGGAGAGCCTTACAATGTTCCATTTTCAATTTTTGAACTCCAGTCAGCTCTGTCGCAGTGCCATGATTCCTCTCCTGGTTTTGATGATATTCCTTATGCCTTTTTACGCCACCTGTCTGATGAGTCCCTGTTGTTTTTGCTTTCGCTGTTTAATAAGATCTGGTGTTCTGGGGAGTTTCCGGCTTGTTGGGGTGTTGCTGTAGTTATCCCCATCCCCAAACCAGGTAAGGATCACCTACAGGCGACGAATTATCGGCCTATTTCTTTGACGTCTTGTATATGTAAAGTTTTGGAAAAGATGGTCAATGTTAGGCTTGTGTGGTTTTTAGAGAGAGGTGACTTCTTATCCCCTGCCCAGTATGGTTTTCGAAAAATGCGATCTACCTCTGATGCATTACTGTCCTTGGAATCATCTGTCTGTGAGGCTTTTTCCACTAACCAACACCAGGTCACGGTCTTCTTTGATCTGGAAAAGGCATATGACACTGCATGGCGTCATGCTATTTTACTCTCTCTTCATGAGTTTGGTCTTCGTGGGCACTTACCTGTTTTTATTCAACAGTTTTTATCTAACCGAATTTTAAGGGTGCGAGTGGGAGGAGTGCTTTCTAATGCCCGAGCACTAGAAGATGGAGTACCACAGGGGAGTATCCTTAGCGTTACTCTGTTCGCTGTAGCCATTAACAGCGTCATCTGTGTACTTCCTGATGGTGTACGAGGATCACTATATGTTGATGACCTCTCGATTTCCTTCACTGCGTCTAGAATGTCTCTGATAGAGAGGAAGTTGCAGCTGGCTCTCATTAGAATTTCTGACTGGGCAGAAGCACGCGGTTTCCATTTTTCTGCAGCAAAGACAGTGGCTATACATTTTTGTCGTCTTCGAGGAGTCCACCCAGACCCTGACTTGTATCTCTATGGTAGAAGAATATCCTGTGTGGAAGAGACGCGGTTTCTGGGTCTTCTGTTTGATAGAAGATTAACCTGGGTTCCTCATATTCGTTCTGTTAAGGTGGCTTGTCTTAAAGCTTTGAGTCTTTTGAGGGTTTTAGCTCATACCTCTTGGGGTGCTGACCGTCAGACCCTCCTCCTCTTGCATAGGTCTCTTATTCTTCCTAAAGTTGAATATGGGTGTGAGGTCTACTCCTCTGCAACAGATGCCCACCTCCGGTTGTTAAATTCTGTGCATCATGCTGGTGTTCGTCTGGCAACCGGGGCATTCAAATCATCCCCAATTCCAAGTTTGTTGGTAGATGCTGGTGTACTCCCCTTGGACTTGCGGCGCCAGTTGCTAATGATGAGGTGTTGGTATCGTCTTCACCGCATTCCAGACTCAATTTCTTGTGCCATTGTCTCACAGGATTCCCGATCTTCTGTTTTTGAGACCCGTCCCAATTTCCCAAAGCCATTTGGTTACAGGGTCCGGTCTGTTATGCTAGCCCTCTCTCTCCTGAGACTGGCAATTTGTCCACATCGGATCCCAAGGGTGGGTTCTTGGCTACTCCCTCGCGTGACATTCTGTAGGTCCGTTGTTGGAAAAAAGGTCTCGCTTCCCTCTCAGGTGTCCCTCTCTCTCTTTTTAGAACATGCCTCCATTCATGAGGGTTCTGTCCCCGTCTATACTGACGGGTCTAAGACTGATACTGGAGTAGGATTCGTTGTTGTCTTCCCTTCCTTTAGTAGGGGCGGTAGCCTTCCTGGCGTTACTTCAGTGTATACAGCAGAACTGACTGCAATTTTGTATGCTCTTAAAATCATTTTTACTCTCCGCCAATCCGTTTTTGTGATTTATAGTGACTCACGTAGTGCTTTGTCTGCACTGGAGTCTTTTAATGCATCCCATCCATTGGTTTTATCAATTTTAGAGTGGCTTTTTCTTCTTGGCCGCCGTGGCCGCCGTGTAGACTTCTGTTGGGTTCCTGCACATGTTGGTGTGGTGGGCAATGAGAGGGCAGATACTTTAGCTAAAGCTGCGTCTTCTCAACAGCCCCCAGCTGACTACTCACTACCTGTTTCTGATGTAACACCTTACTTGCGGTATGCAATTCGTACGTGTTGGCAGGGACACTGGGATGGTGTGTCTCAAAATAAACTAAAAGAAATCTTTCAGAGAGTGGTTGTGCCAAGGGTTCTTCCCTCTATGTCTCGGCGACTGGAGGTGGCTCTTGCTAGGCTTCGCATTGGGCATTCTCGGCTTACACATGGGTTCCTCATGTGTGGTGAAACTCAACCGTACTGTGATGACTGCCTCGTTCCCCTTACTGTCCGTCACTTGCTGGTCGAGTGTCCGAGTCTGGGGGGCCTGCGTCAGAGGTTCCTTCATAGGCATGGGGGAGCAGATGGTGCCTACTGTCTATCCTCGATGCTTGGTGAGGCCTCTAATGATTTTACTGATGTTTTTAGTTTTCTTCAGGAGGCGGGCCTCCTTCCACTTTTATAAGTAATTATTTTATAAATTATTCTTTTATTAGTTTTAGTGTTTTATTCCTACTAACAGATATTAACTTTATTTTGAATAGACGCTTTTTATTTTGCCGTGCCTTCTACTTTGTCATCCGGCCGCATATGACCCTGGCAGTTGCGCCGCCAGATTGTAATTATTTTCAATCAATCAATCAATCAATCTTCAATGCTGCCTGGATTACCCCTATGTTCCCCTGCCACCACACCACTACACTGTCCCTCGATCTTACCCCTATGCTTTCCCTTGGTCTCATTGCTTTGCTCTCCCCATTTCTCCTCACCTTCTCCTAAGGACCTGGAGTGATCATCCAAGGGGGTGGTACCCTTGGTGATGTCTCGGACCAGATTAGAGCATACCGTAAGATGGGGAAACTAGGCACAATTTTTACCTCATTTTAGTAAATATTACAGAGATCAGTGGGAATTCTGAAAAAGTGAAAAATGTTTTTAAACGACTCATTTAGGGCTATATGTGTGGGAGTGGGTGAGAACGAGGGGGCAAAAGAAGGAGAGTGTATTGCTGTGTGCAAGAGATGGAAGGAGAATATAAGACAGTATGGATCTGTTGGCTCAAGCTTTGTGTAAGAATGAAAGTTGGACTACAAATGTGAGCGATTTTATGTGTGTGTGTGAGTGTGTGTGTGTGTATGCGCCACTGCACAATCAAGCAAGCAGAGTGCAAGAAGAATTCTGGACAAATGTGGAAGTGTGCACGGAAAAGTCTGAAGGGAATGAGTGTGTGCTTTTGATTGGAGATATGAATGGAAAAGTGGATGGAGTAATTGGTGAGTGGGGTGTGCCTGCAGAGGTGGATGAGAATGGCAGTGCTCTAGTGGACATTTGTGCTGGGAGGGGGTTGGTGATAGTCAATACCCTCTTCGGCCACAAAATGATCAACAGGTATATGTGGCGAGTGATGAGAAGGGTGGGTGGTGAACTGAATGAACGAAAGGCAATGACTGCTTGCATATGTGGGCATGACAGAATGAGAAGGTGTGTTATGGATGCAAGAGCATATAGAGGTTCGGGGAGTGGACTTTCTGACCACCACTTGGTGATGGTGAAAGTCAAGGTTGAAATGAAGTGGATGAATAGAAGACGGGAAGGACAGGAGGAAGTAGTTCTTACAAGGAGGGTGGAAAGGTTACAAGAGGATGGAAAAAAGTCAGAATATAAGAGACAAGTGGAGGAGTGACTGGGTAAATATGATTTGGGGGATGTGGAAGGTGTGTGCAAGATATTCACAGAATAAATCTGTGCAGCATGTGAGGTGGTGTGTGGGCAAAGAGAAGACAAAAAGGGTTGCAAGGAACAGCATGCTGGAATGAAGAGGTGAGACAGGCTGTGGAGCAAAAGAAGAAAGCATATAGTGAGTGGATGAGAAACAGGGGCGTGGAGGAAGTTGAGAGACAGAAGAGAGAGTTATATGTAGGGAGGAGGAAAGCGGTGAGAAGATTAGTAAGAGAGAATATGAAGAGAGTGGATGAGGAATTAGGAAGGAATCTGAGTGTAAAGTGGAGGGAATGTAAGAAAATGTTCTGGAAAGAGGTGAAGAGAATTTGACTGGGTGTTCTAGTCAGGGAGGGAAAGACAAAAAATGGTAGATTACTAGTGGAGAAGGAAGAAAAAGTGAGCAGATGGAATTAACATTTTAAGGAATTCTTGAACATAGAGAGTAATGTGAGAACAAGTGGCTGGGGAATGGCTGGGAGAAGGAGGGAGGTGAGAAGAGAGGAAGAAATCAGCAGGATGGAAGCTGTGGAAGCAATGAAGAAAGTTAAACTGAGGAAAGCCCCAGGAATTGATGGAGCATGTGGTGCAATGCTGGAGCATGGGGGAGAGATGGATGTGGAAGATGTGCAGACTGGCCTCGGAGGAAGGTAAAGTCCCAAAGGATTGGAAGTCAGGTATACTGTAATTATTCCCCTATACAGAGCGAAAGGGGAAAAAGAAGTGTGTGGTAATCATAGGGGCAACTGTCTTCTTAGTGTAACAGGAAAAGTATATGGCAGAATATTAACTGACAGAGCTAGGGAAATGACAGGAATTAGTTGGAGAAGAACAGGGATGTTTTACGAAAGGAAGAGGTAGTGTAGATCAGGTATTCATTCTTAGGTCTTTGGTGGAAAAGTTTCTAGAGAAGGGAAAGAAGTTGCATGTGGCCTTAATGGATTTGGAGAAAGCTTATGACAGGGTGAACAGACAAGGATTGTGGAAAGTATTAAGAATATATGGAGTAAATGGGAAATTGATGAATGCCATGAAAAGTATGTATGAGGGTGCTAAGGCTGCAGAGTGTGTGGAGAGTGAACTGAGTGAATTTTTCCATTTGAAAGTTGGATTGAAACAGGGATGTGTCATGTCTCCATGGATGTTCAATCTGTACATGGATGGGGTTATAAAGAGATAAAAGGTAACGCAGTGGATGTTGGGGCAGCCCTAATGAGAAAAGGCAGTGTGTGGAAACTCTCGGTACTGTTGTGTGAAAATGAGACTGTATTGTTATGTGAAGATGAGGGGGAGCTGCAAGGCTTTATGAATGAGTTTGGGGAAGTGTGTAAGAAACGGAATCTAAAGGTGAATGTAGAGAAGAGTAAAGTTATGGTCTTCGAAAGAAATGAAGTCAGTGAATGTACAGTGAGGTTGGATGAGGAGGAAATGAAAAATGTGAGTGCATTTTAAGCACTTGGGTAAAGTGATGAGTAAGGATGGAAGTTTAGAGGGTGAAGTGCTTGAAAGGGTACGAAAAGGAAGAAAGGTTGCTGTTCTTTGAAAGCAGTGATAAGAAACAGGGAAGAGAGCATGGAAGTGAAAAAGTTGCTGCATGACAGTATTGTGATACCGGCTCTGACGTATGGAAGTGAAGCTTGGACCTTGTTGGAGGAAGTGAAAGCAGTGGAAATGAGTTATTTGAAAGAAGGATGTGGAGTCACATGGAGAGACTGACAAATGAGGTAGTGAGGGAGTGTTAAGGTGTGGATGTGGTAGGAAGTGTTAAGAGAAACACAATGAGGTGATTTGGCCATGTGGAGAGGATGGAGAGTGAGAGACCGATGAGGAGAGTATATTGAGTGAGGTGGAGGGGGAAGAGGGAGGGGGAGGCCAAGGATGAGGTGGAGGGATGAAGCGGAGAGGTATATGAGAGAGGGGGTGTGAGCTGGGAGCAGGGCAGTGAAATGGCAGGGGACAGGACGACATGGAGGCAATTTGTTTGTGGCCACCCCTTATGGGATTAAGTCATCTGGTAATAGATAGATAGAGTTAGGGCTACCTTTTGGAACCAGACACATACTTAAGGATAAAAAAACAACTTGCTTAGAAATAAAACAAGGTGGGAGCCCATTCACCCCACACAATGGGGCAACTGGGCACTCACACCTTTTATTACTGTATGAAGGTGCTCATTACTGCTGACTGCTACTAAATAACATAAACTAAGGCAGGTATTAATATTTTATGATTTCAGTCCCTAAAATAGATAATTCTGACACTTGGTGTCTAAAATGTACAGTACTGTACCACAAAAGATTCCGGTCGTCACGGAACACACTGAAAAAATATGCAACTTCTTTGACTGTATAATGGGGATCATTACTGCTGACTGCTACTAAAAACATAAACTTATTCAGGCAATACATGTCAAACATGGCAGTACATAAAGAAGACCTCAAACTGGTATAATTCTAAATAACGGGAGTACATCTGTTTCTTTCACAGACTGATGCTATGGAAATTTTTAATATAACGAATTAAACAATCTTAGAAACATTTCTAGCTGAAGTGTATGGCTTCTAGAATAGGTTAGGTTGTTTTTTCAAGATCTGGGTGACATTATGGTAAGAAAGAAAAACAGGCGTACTCCCGCTACTCAGGATTTTATAGTTCCGCACCATCACTGTGGTTCTGTGGGCAAACGAGCAAACAGAGTTTTTTAGATTCAGAGCCTAGTGCATCCCTGTGACTTAGCAATATAGCAATACATGACAAGGAGTCAGTAAGACATATTTAGAAACTAAATAATAATAATTAGTTAATATGCCCGGTTGCCTCTCCCCAAAGTGCCCAGTTACCCCCCTTGTATTACCCTTTCCATTACCCAGTAATGCTTAACTGTACAAACATGTTACTAGTTCCCATCTGACCTTTCATAATGTCCAGTAAATGGGCCTATGTAGAGTTCTCTAGCTAACTTCTAACCTAGGCAACTACCCTTATTGTTTCAAATGTTGAGGATTCAGCAAACTCTCAAAAATGTCACTCGCATGCGTGCAAGGGCCAGTGGACAACTTTTTCCTATTTCAAATTGTTGATTTTGAGGTATGTTATTGCTGGGGGACTTAGCTATACAATTAGCACCAGAAAAGCCAGAAAATTAAAGATTAATAGGTTTTATATAAGAAAGTTTGCAAATAACTTAGTGTATGCTTGGTTCCCTGCTAAGTGCTCAATTGCCCCATCTTACGGTGCTTCAGGTCAGTGGGAGAAATGTTTTTTAGATTTTAGGTTGCGCAGCCCCTAACCCCAACATATCCCCATTGAACCCAAGTTAAACTGACACTGATATGTGATAAACTGGTACGCAATGGGTTTTCACTTCTTGTGACCCCATCGCATACTGAGTTATGACTGTTTTTAAATGGCAGGTAAGAAGAGTGAATGTCGGAGGTCAGGTGCAAGAGGCAGACCGAAAAAGACCTCAGGGAAGAGGGACTGAACAGAAAGGTAGCCAGAGATCGAGCTGCATGGACAGCCATCATTAGGTGACCGAGGGTCATGAATGCAATGTAAGGATATTGGAGCCTTTATAAACGATGCAAAATGACATGAGTTACTATTATTGTTGCTGACATTGTTGTTACGGTTTAGCCCTACTCTGGCCAAGAGGACTTGTTGACCATATGTACGTGATTCTGTGGGACTACCCTACATACACAGTACAGTCTTGTACAGTACATACACCTTGTAGGGAACTGGCACCCCTTGTAGCAGACAGTACCTTGCCAAGATCAGACCAGGATCTCTCCCCACAGCAAGATGCACGAAAGTATGAGAAGGTCTGGTTCTTGGGTAGACACCACAGCTGCTCTGGGCCACTCAGGGCACAAGTGCCCCTATGTGTAGGTGCCTCATCAGCACCATGGTAATTGCTCTGTTCATATAAAATGTACAAGAATATAATTTAAAAGTTGAATAACCTGTATGACTGACCTTAATTGATAGCCTCTTGTTCTCCCTTTCCAATTCAAGCAACTTGTCAGCAGATGTGAGTAATGAGTCCCTCTTTAGCTGTTCCACCTCAGCCTCCAACCTCTGATTTTCTAACTGCAGCTTCAGCACCCTGGCCTGAGCATCACCAATTAAGTCACTACCCACACTAGAACCATTAGTTAGCTGTTGAGCCTTCAGTTGGTCTAGCTGAGCAACCAGGGTAGCTGACTCACTTAGGGAATTCTTGGTGCTGAGGTGGAGCTGAGCATTCTCCTCCATCAGTTCCTGGAGCCGCTCTCGGTCTGCATCACGCTCCTGGAGAAATAAAAAAACTTAGTAAGATATTCAAATCAAGCTTCACTGATCTCCTGGGAATTATTGGTGAAGTTCCAAAAACATTCCAGTTTAAAATTTCATATTCATTAACAACAAACTATGATATGAATGGAAAGTGTTTTCATCTGGTCTGCATAAACAATGTAATAAGAATATACAGTAACCTCTCAACTAACTCGAGTTTAAACAGCACGTTTTCATTTTAACATGAGCAAATATTTAAGGACATATGTTTAACTAACATGGGTTTCTTGATTTAATGCGACTTTACATGTACGTGATGTTTCCAAATTTGCTGTGCATGTCTTGGACAGTCCCGAGCTGATAGACCGTCTCGGGGAAGGTTTAATTTATTCAGTTGAAAAAAAATATATATATATTGTACCTGTTTCATTACGGTAAATTGAGTCTTTACATATCAGGACAGCAGAGCAAGGAAGGGGAGCAGCGGAAGGTGGGGGAAAGGGGTGAGGAGGGACAGTAGTAGACGACTCGTGATGCGTAGATGAAGTGATGCTGTGTGTTGTTACTGTTTGTGACCCACTTACAGTAATGAGAATGTTGCTTTTACTGTATTGTTTCTATGACCTACTAATGCATTAATAATGTTGAGGAACTTTCACAATGCCGTGAAAGAACCAAAACTGAAAGAAAATCCATGTATAAAACGAAGACAGTACTGTATGTATTTGGGGAGAAGTAAACAATGCTTCTGCCCAACTAGGGCGTTGTTTACTTCTCTCCAAATATACTGTTTTTGTTTTTTATGTGGATTTTCTCTCAAATTAATATTGTTGCTCCTAAGTTTAGAGTAGCATAACTTCCCAAATGGGTAGACTTTCCTAGCGTCCAGGAACGAAACCCCCAATATTACCATTGTTTCTTGTGGGAAAATTATGTTGAAATAGCGCATTTTTAGACAACACAACCTCTCCAAGAACATAACCCTCGCGTTATTTGAGAAGTTACTATGTATGTATATATATATATATATGTATATATATATATATATATATATATATATATATATATATACACATATATATATATGAGATGGAGGGATGGGGTGGAGAGGTATATGAGAGAGGGAGGTGTGAGTTGGGAGCAGGGAAGTGAAATGGTGGGGGACAGGGCGACGTGGAGGCGATTTGTTTGTGGCCACTCCAAACGGGATTGAGGCATCTGGCAATAGATAGATAGATAGATATACACAGTATATATAATATATATATATATATATATATATATATATATAATCCATCCATCCATCATCCAATCCTACGTTGCACAATGAGGAGCATAGGAGCCTGGGGCTAGGCAAGTTGGTCCTGACATTCATGATGAGAGTGACCTGCCTCACTCATCCCTGAGTGGCATTATGTGAGCAATAAACCCCAACCACCCCTTGGATATAAACCTTCACTGGCTCAATCCAACTGGAGGACCATAATTGCCCACTAAACCACCAGGCGCCAAAATTTGGTTATATGATTACCACCCAACATAGTAAATGGTTTCCTGGTGTACTGGAAACCATTTGGCTTGTCACTCAGTGTAGGGTAACCCAGAGGCAGAAGGAAGAGGAAAGAATGAAGGAAAAAAAGACAGAAGAGGGAGTGTAAAGTCACCCGTAGGCAGAAGGACGAGGACAGAATGAAGGAAAGAAAGACAGATGAGGATGGAAGGAAAGAAAGATGGAGGAGAGGAAAGGACAGACACCCGAGAGCAGCACTACATCGAGTGAGTGGATGACGAGTGCCCTCATCTATATATATATATATATATATATATATATATATATTTCTATCCTCTTGCTTCCTCCCAAGAGCAGCCCCGTTTCCCCCTCTGCACCATTCCAAAAGGGGCTGGATGCAACCTAACTGCCTCCAGGTTATTACACAAAAATAGGTGCACAGACAGTGAACACTCAATCACCTGTAATTTTGCCAAGCCCTATACCACATAAAGTGAAACACTGGATACTGCATAGTACCTCCCCAACAGCTCAACATTTGCTGTCAAGCCAGATATTTTGTTACTATCAGTCTCGACCTCTATTCTAAAAACTTTCCCATGAGTAAAATATGAAAACTATGCATTAAATACAGTACTGTAATGATACTGTACAGTAATACTGTACACAATATACTACTCTATGTACTCACCATGTGTTGGCATCGATGGAGGGTACAGTTGTACACCGTGTAGTACAGAAGTGTCCGATGCACTTAATTCCATGTGGTCTAGTGGCAAATGGCTCCCCTACAGATTACTCCAGTTCCACCACCTCAGGGTCAATCTCCGCCAAAGGTGCTGGAGTAGGTAGCAGAGATGGAGTGGCAGAGGGTGTCAGGTGGAGCTCCAATGAGGCATCCAACTGAGGTGAGACCTCAGGTGGAAACACCACTGTTAAAGGAGTTGAAGGTGGTGCTATGGCCGAGGTGCTTGGCTGAGGTGAAGAAGACGTGGCCGTGGTGGTGCCTGGTTGGGGTAAATGATGCCAATGTGAGAAAGTAGAGGGCTGGGGTGACAGAGGCCAGTATGAGGAGGTCGAGGGCTGTGACGACGAAGTGGCAGGTGTCACTGAATGGAAAATGGACATGATGGAGGACTGCTTGAGGATCCTTCTCGACTGCAGCTTTATTACATTCTCACGGCCCTGTCACAGGTACATGGGTATGGCATCGGTAAAGATGGGCTGCTGATTAGGATGCTCACAGCAGCTGAGAAGGATGTTCACTGCATCATGAACCTGAAGGTGGCTCAGGATTTCTGTTGCTTCGTCGTCATCATTGTCCTCCTCTTCATCCTCGGTGCCCCCTGCAGTCACAGACTCTATGATTTCCCAGTTGGACATAACCTGGTATCTGGGGTATCCCTAGTCCACTTCCAGCCAATTGTGGTTGGTGTCTTCTGTCACCTGTTCTCCTGCTGCTTCCATATGCTGGACAAAATCTTGAGCTTCAAAGCCGGTAAAGTCAGCAATGGTCTCATTGCCCTTGAGGAACATGTTCCAACCATGCCCAAGCGTGACTGCAGAGAGTTCCCTCCAAGTTTGCGTCTGCATTCAGACTTTAAGGAAAACCGTTTGAGGTTGGCCATGGTCCTCTCCCCCCTACTGTCCAAGCCTTGGGCTACCTCCTCTTCATCCTCAGGCACAACCATCTTGTCTTCCATAAACCTCTTCTGGTACAGCCACTTCATTGCCATGATAATACCCTGGTTCATGGGTTGCAAGACTGAAGTCAAATTAGAGGGTAAGAACATGACCCTAATATGACCTCCATCTCCAACCAACTCCTCTGAAGGATGAGCAGGAGCACTGTCAAGGAGCAGCAGAGCCTTCACTTGGTCACAGGCAAGGCCAAGACTCTCTGTCTGATAATGGATAATCTCCTTCACAGCAGAATTGTAGAACCAATCTTTGAAGATCTTGGTTGTAAACCAAGCCTTCAGTGAGTGGAAATAAATCACTGGGACACTATCCACTAACCCCTAGAGACAATATGGCTGTTTGGCAGGCGGTGGCTCAATCGGTAGAGAGGTGGGCTGCAGTCCAAACGGACCCAGGTTCGAATCCCGGCTGGGGCAGGGAACAGTTTAAGGATTTGAATTTCATTAAATCAGCCTTTACTGATCTACCAGAAGACCCGCTGATATGTTGTAACAATACCCCCGCTAATACCAATACACCAGTCCTGTATGAGATTTGTTAATGGCAAACTGAAACAAAAGGAAGGATTCACCAAACTAAAAGTAGAAGGAGAGGTCTTTAAGGATGCGGCAATGCAAGCAGAAATAATGAACAAACGTTTCCAGTCAGTTTTCACTAAAGAAAAGGAGCTAGTGGAAGGGGAGGGAGTGATTAGAAATGTTACGGTGATGAAAGATATAAAAGCGGAGGTGCAGGAAGTGTATAAATTACTGGAAACTCAAGATGTAAGGAAAGCCCCAGGACCTAATGGAATTTCTAATTGGGTACTGAAAGACTGCAGAGAACAACTGGCAGATAAAATTCACAGTTTAATCGTATGCTCACTGGAAGAGGGGAAAGTGCAACAAGAATGGAAGAGGGCAAATGTGGTACCAATTTACAAGGAAGGAAACAGGGAAGAACCCCTGAATTACAGACCAGTGTCTCTAACCAGCATGGTCGCAAAATTGTGTGAGAGAATCCTGAAAGACAGATGGATAAAATATCTGGAAGAGATGAATATTTTGGCAGAATGTCAGTTTGGATTCAGAAGTGGAAGGTCATGTGTTTCTAACTTGTTGAGCTTTTACTCAGAGCGATTGACGTGGTACAGGAGAGAGATGGTTGGATGGATTGTGTGTACTTAGACTTAGAGAAGGCCTTTGACAAGGTACCTCATAAGAGACTAATGTGGAAACTAGAATATATAGGAGGACTAAAGGGGAAACTTCTGGAATGGATGAGAGGCTTTTTGAGAGACAGACAAATGAGGACAGTAATAAAGGATAGGATGTCTGGATGGAGGGAAGTAACAAGTGGAGTCCCTCAAGGCTCAGTGTTGGCGCCAGTAATGTTCCTGATTTACGTAAATGATGTGGTAGATGGAGTGAACAGTTATGCAAGTCTGTTTGCTGATGATGTAAGGATCTTGAGGAAGGTAGAGGTTGAGGAGGATTCTAAAATACTGCAGGAGGATTTGGATAGGATGCACAATTGGAGCCGGACATGGGAAATGAAATTTAATGTAAAGAATTGTAAAATATTGGAAATGGGTAAAAGTATCAGGAGGCCGTCACTGAATTATTTGTTGGGTAATGAATTAATTACAAAAAGGAGAGAAGAGAAAGATTTGGGAGTGCTGGTCCAAGATAGTTTGTCACCAGAAAAGCACATTAACAAGATAGTTGGAGAGACTTATAAACTCTTGACTAACATAAGAGTAGCGTTTCATTATATGGATGAGGAGATGATGAAAAAATTGATAGTGGCCATGATCCGCCCCAGGTTAGAATATGCAGCGGTAGTGTGGTCCCCACACAAAAAGAAAGATATAAACAAGATTGAGAGAATACAGAGAACAGCAACCAAGATGGTCCCCAGTCTGACAGACCTGTCATACAGAGAGAGGCTGGAAAAACTGGATTTGCCCTTCCTTAGAGGAAAGGAGAAAGAGGGGAGACATGATTGCAGTGTTGAGGACCATGGTGGGAGTAGATAAAATTGACAAAGAAGATCTGTTTGTATGGGATAAGAGAGCAACAAGAGGACACGGAATGAAATTGAAAAAGTCAAGCTGCTTGAAGGATATCAAGAAATATAGCTTTCCTTACAGAAGTATAGACTTATGGAATAGCCTGGACAAAGGGATCGTCCAGTCTAAAAATTTAAACGAGTTTAAAGCTAAATTTGACTTATTGAGAAACAGCGACGGAAACCCACGAGCATAGTACATTCCGTGTATATCACAATTAGGTATATTAGGTAAGTACTTAAATATTTGGAACGACTTAGACAAAGAGATGGTGCATGAGAAAAACATTCATGTGTGTAAAGGTAGACTTGATAAATGTGGATATGGAGACAGGACGACACGAGCATTGCTCAATTCCTGTATACTACAAATAGGTAAATAAATAGGTAAATACACACACACACACACACACACACAATGAAATTAGAAACTGGAGAGAATAACAAGGGAGATATGGCAGTAGTGTATGTTCCCCCTAAGACAAGAGCATGAAGTGATGATGAATACCAGGAAATGTTGTCAGACATGGCTAGTTATTTATAGAAAATGATTGAGAAAAGCAACAATATAACTTTAATGGGCAACTTCAATTGTAAAGAGGTGAACTGGGAGGAATGGGACTCAGGAGGCAGTGAAGATTCATGAGGCACTATATTATTAAATATAACAATGAACAATGTGATGACACAATGGGTCAAAGAAGAGACACGGTTCCAAGGTGAGGATATGCTGTTTACCAGAGAACCCGATGTAATAGAATCCTTGAAATATGTGTCCTATTGGAAAAAGTGATCATGTGGTCATAGAGTTCCAGATGATAACAGGGAATGTGGAACCAAGAGATGAGCTTTATAGGAAGGGAAGATACAACTTGGGGAAACCAAACTTTGGACTGAGAAAATTTTTCGAAAATGCAGATTGAAGAAAATTCAGAGAGACGAGAGATATAGGGGAAGTGGGATATTCTTCTAGGCCTCTATAATTTGGGAGTCAAAAAATTTGTGCCATGAGTAAGGGGGAAAGAAAACAGGAAAAAGGAGTGGTGTAAAAGAGGGTGTATGATGGCACAAAAAAGAGAGACATGGCGTGGAACAACTGAAGAAAGAGAAGTAACAACAGAACAAAGGAAGAATATAAAAGAACTAGAAATGAATACACAAGAATATGTTGAGAGGAAGAAAGAAATTTTGAAAAAGGTATAATACATAAATGTAAGGATGAACCCAAACTGTTTTATAGATTTGTCAATGGCAAACTGAAACAAAAGGAAGGAATCACCAAACTAAAAGTTCAAAGAGAGGTCTATAAAGATGCAGCAATGCAAGCAGAAATTATGAACAAATGTTTCCAATCAGTTCTCACTAGTGAAAAGGAGTTTGTGGAAGGAGAGGGAGTGACTAGATATGTAGTGATAAAAGATATAAAAATGAAAGTATAGGAAGTGTATAAATTACTGGAAACTCAAGATGTAAGGAAAGCAACAGGACCAGATAGAATCTCTAATTGGGTACTGAAGGAATGTAAAAAGCAACTGGCGGATAAGACTCACAGTTTAATTGTGTGTTCTCTGGAAGAGGGGAAAGAGCCTCAAGAATGGAAGAGGGCAAATGTGGTACCAATTTATAAGGGAGGAAACAGGGAAGAACCCCTGAATTACAGACCAGTGTCCCTAACCAGCATGGTCGCAAAATTGTGCAAAAGATTTCTGAAAGATGTATGGATAAAAAATCTGGAAAAGATGAATATTTTAGCTGATAGCCAGTTTGGATTTCGAAGTGGAAGGTCATGTGTTTCCAACTTGATGAGTTTTTACTCAAGAGCAATTGACGTGCTACAGGAGAGAGATGATTGGGTGGATTGTGTGTATTTAGATTTAGAGAAGGCCTTCGACAAGGTACTCCACAAGACTAATGTGGAAACTAGAGCATATACGAGGACTGAAGGGGAACCTCCTGGAATGGATGAGAGATTTTTTGAGAGACAGACAAATGTGGACAGTAATAAAGGATAGGATGTCTGGATGGAGGGAAGTAACAAGTGGAGTCCCAAAGGGCTTGGTGTTGGCGCCAGTAATGTTCCTGATTTATGTAAATGATATGGAAGATGGAGTGAACAGTTGTGCAAGTCTGTTTGCTGATGATGCAAAGATCTTGAGGAAGGTAGAGGTTGAGGAAGATTGTAAAATGCTGCAGGAGGATCTGGATAGGATACACAATTGGAGCCGGATGTGGGAAATGAAATTTAATGCAAAGAAATGTAAAATATTGGAAATGGGTAAAAGTACCAAGAGGCCATCATTGAATTATTTGATGGGTAACAAACCAATCACAAAAGTGAGAGAAGAGAAGGATTTGGGAGTGCTGGTCCAGGACAGTTTGTCACCTGAAAAACACATTAACCAGGCAGTTAGAGAGAGACGTATAAACTCCTGACTAATATAAGAGTAGCTTCTCATTATATGGATGAGGAGACGATGAAAAAATTGATAGTGGCCATGATTCGCCCCAGGTTAGAATATGCAGCAGTAGTGTGATCCCCACACAAAAAGAAAGATATAAACAAGACTGAGAGAAAACAAAGAATAGCAACCAAAATGGTCCCCAGTCTGGCAGATCTGTTGTACAGAAAGAGGCTGGAAAACCTGGATTTGGCTTCCTTAAATGAAAGGAGAAAGGGAGGCGACATTATTGCAGTGTTCAGGACCATGGTGGAAGTAGATAAAATTGACAAAGAAGATCTGTTTTTATGGGATAAGAGAGTAACAAGAGGACACGAAATGAAACTGAAGAAACCAAGCTGCTTGAAGGATATCAAGAAATATAGTTTTCCTTATAGATGTACAGAGCTGTGGAATAGCCTGGACAAAGAGATCATCCAGTCTAAAAACTTAAACGAGTTTAAACCTAATTTTAACTTATTGAGAAACAGACGGGACCCAACGAGCGTAGCGTATTTCCTGCATATCACAATTAGGTAAATACAATTAGGTAAATACAACGTGTAAGGGAAAGCACCAGAAAAAGAGGACTCGATGTACCCTCAATGCTAGATCTTATATTTACTAGGCAAGAAAACAATACGGACAATTTAATATATCACCATCCATTCAGCAAAAGTGATCATGCAATACTAAATTGCAACTTCAGGATTGCATATGACATGACATAGTTATGAGGAACACACTGAGGTGGTTTGGCCATGTGGAGAGGATGGAGGGTGAAAGACTGACGAAGAGAGTGTATGTGAGTGAGGTGGAGGGGGGAAGGGGAGGCCGAGGATGAGATGGAGGGATGGGGTGGAGAGGTATATGAGAGAGGGGGTGTGAGTTGGGAGCAGGGCAGTGAAATGGCGGGGGACAGGGCGACTTGGAGGCGATTTGTTTGTGGCCACCCCAAACGGGATTGAGGTGTCTGGCAATAGATAGATAGATAGAACAGCAATAAAAGTTACAAAAAGAGCCTAAACTATAAAAAGGGAAACTATCATGACCTAAAAAGGTACTTCTTAGAAACTGATCGGGAAAAGGAGCTTAGAGGACAAGATTTAAATGCTATATATAAAAAATTTTGTGAACTTTATGAAATAGGAGTCCAGAAGTACATTCCACAGCACAAAAAAGCAGAAAAAAAAATAAAGAATGGTTCAATACAGAATGTAAAAAATCAAAAGAAAAAAAAGAGATTTGTTATGGAATAGATACAGAGGACACAATAGTGAAAGGGCATATAACAACTATAAACAGGCAAGAAACGATTATACAAGAATAAGGAGGGAGGCCCCAAAACAGTTTGAGGAGGATATCATAAATGAAAGTAGTGATCAACCGAAGCTATTTTACACCTACATCACAAGCAAAACTAAAGCAAAAGATAAAATACAATCCATTACGGATGAGGGAATAATCTGTAGACAAGAGAAGGATATTTGTGAAGCACTAAATAATAATTTCCAATCAGTTTTTACAGAGGAAAAAAAATTTGAGAGGGATTATGTGGAACATGCATGCCCACACATACTACCAGATATGCAAATACAGTATCAGAAAAAGAAATACAGGAGGAGTTAAGTAAATTAGACAAAGGAAAAGCAAATGGTCCTCATGAAATTTCATGTTGGTTGCTACATGAATGTGCAAAAGAGTTAAGTAAACCATTATCTTTAATTTTCAAGAAATCCTTGAGACTAGGTAAACTACCTGATATTTGGAAGAAAGCAAACTTTGTTCCCTTATTCAAGAAAGGGAATAGACAAAATCCACTTATCTACCGACCAGTATCACTAACCAGTGTTGTAAGCAAGGTTTTAGAAAAGCTTATAAGAAAAGCTTGGGTAAATCATCTAGAAGAACACAGTATGATAACAGAAAGACAGTTTCGTTTCAGAAAAGGAAAATCTTGTGTTAGTAATCTGTTGAGCTACTATGACAGAGTAACAGACACATTTCAAGAAAGAGAAGGATGGGTGGACAGTATCTATTTAGATTTCAAGAAAGCATCTGACAGAGTACTGCACCAAAGACTCTAATGGAAACTGTACCATCAAGGAGAAATCCAAGGCAAAAAGAGGTGACATGATTATGCTATATAAATGCACATCAGGGAAAGAGAAAATGGACATAAATGATTACATAACCTATGGGGATGCATCAGTAAGAAGACACTGCAAAAAACTGAATAAAAAGAGAGGCGATAAAGAGGTAAGGAAATTTAGTTTCCCAAATAAAGCAACTTATCAGTGGAATGCACTACTGAATGAAACAGCGTGTGCTAAAACAATTCACAAATTTAAGGACATGTACGATAAATATTGTTTAAGACACAGGACAGTACGAGCTTGACTCATTCCTGTAAAGATACAATTAGGTAAGAACACACACACACACACACACACACACACACACACACACACACACACACACACACACACACACACACACACACACTGAAGAAAAAAGAGAAAATAGTGAGAAGCTGTAGAAAGGAACAGATGTGTGGTAATATTTGGAAATAGGGAGGAGGAAGAAAAGGTTAATCCGTGAGACTCGAGAGAGTCACGAACCTGGTGAGAGGAAAATTAGGCAAGATTGATCCCTAAGGAGACAAGTGGGTAAAAGAAATTGAGGAAGTAAGGAAGATAGGGCCTTATAAGAAAGGGGAAACAAGATCAATGAGAGTCAAGCTGTCATCAGAATGTGTAGTAAATGATAAACTTAAAGTGACCTGGAAACCAAGCAAAGAGGCAGGGATGGAAAATATTATAATAAGGAAAGATTTGAATGAAGAAGAAAGAGAAGTTTTAAAATCATTGAAGGAACAAGTAAAGGGAAAAAATGATAAGAGGACAGAGGAAGAATGTAATACCGGTACTTTTTTTGGAGAGTGATGGATATGAAAGTAAGGAAATGGTATATGAGGAAACAGAAGTGAAGGAAACTAAGGGGGATGGCTAAGAAAGATCAGAAATTGAGGAAGTTGTACTGACAAAGAGAAGGAGAGAAGAGGGTATAAAAAACATCAAAAATAATTTGAAGGTGGTATATACTAATGTTGATGGTTTAATATCAGCAAGGCTTGAAATTAACGATTTCTTGAGAGAACATGAACCTGATGTCATGTGCTTTGTAGAGACCAAATTAAGAGAAGATATTGATGTTCATTTGGGAGATGGTAAACAGAAACTGTGGAGAAGAGACAGAAAAGAAAAAACCGGAGAAGTGATGATAGCAGTGAAGAACAACATAAATGCAGATACCGTGGAAATGGGAGAAGGCAGGGCTGAAGTGATATATATGAAATTAGAAACTGGAGAGAATGGCAAGTGAGATACGGCGGTAGTGTATGTTCCCCCTAAGACGAGAGCATGGAATGATGACGAATACCAGATGTTGTCAGATATGGCTAGTTATTTGGAAAAAATAATTGAGAAAAGCAACAATATAATTTTGGTGGGTGATTTTAACTGTAGAGGTGAACTGGGAGGAATGGGACTCAGGAGGCAGCGAGGATTCGTGGGGCACTATATTATTAAATATAATAATGAATAATGTGATGGCGCAATGGGTCAAAGAAGAGAAACGGTTCCGAGGCGAGGAGACACCAGCAAAGTTAGATTTACTGCTTACCAAAGAACCCGATGTAACAGAATCATTGAAATTTTTCTGTCCTATAGGAAAAAGTGATCATGTGGCCACTGAGTTCTAGATGATAATAGGGAATGTCGAGCCATGAGACAAGCTTCATAGACAGGGAAGATACAACTTTGGGAAACCAAATTTTACAGGATTGAGAAAATTTTTTGAAAATGCAGACTGGAGAAAATCCAGAGAAACAAGAGAGATACAGAGGAAGTGGGATATCTTTCTAGACCTCTATTATTTGGGAGTGGAAAAATTTGTACCAAGAGTAAGAGAGAAAGAAAACAGGAAAAAGGAGTGGATTAAAAGAAAGTGTATGATAGCAAAAAAAGAGAGAGATAAGGCGTGGAACAACTGGAGAAAGAGAGGTAACAACAGAGCAAAGGAAGAATATAAAATACATAGAGGGTAGAAAGGAATTTTGAAAAAGGTATAATAGACAAATGCAAGGATGAACCCAAACTGTTTTATAGATTTGTTAATGGCAAACTGAAACAAAAGGAAGAAATCACCAAACTGAAAGTAAAAGGAGAGGTTTATAAAGATGAGGAATGCAAGCTGAAATAATGAACAAATGTTTCCAATCAGTTCTCACTAATGAAAAGGAGTTTGTGGAAGGGGAGGGAGTGATTAGAAATTTACCGGTGATAAAAGATATAAAAGTGGAGGTACAGGAAGTTTATAAATTACTGGAAACTCAAGATGTAAGGAAAGCCCAAAGACCACATAGAATTTCCAATCAGGTACTGAAGGAATGCAGAGAACAACTGGAGGATAAAATTCACAGTTTAATCATGTGTTCTCTGGAAGAAGGGAAAGTGCCACAAGAATGGAAGAGGGCAAATGTGGTCTACCAATTTATAAGGGAGGAAACAGGGAAGAACCCCTGAATTATAGACCAGTGTCCCTAACCAGCATGGTCGCAAAATTGTGTGAGAGAATCCTGAAAGACAGATGGACAAAATATCTAGAAGAGATGAATATTTTGGCTGAATGTCAATTTGGATTCAGAAGTGGAAGGTCATGTGTTTCCAACCTGTTGAGCTTTTACTCAAGAGTGATTGACGTGCTACAGGAGAGATATGGTTGGGTGGATTGTGTGCAAGTAGACTTAGGGAAAGCCTTCGACAAGGGACCTCATAAGAGACTAATGTGGAAACTAGAGCATATAGGAGGACTGAAGGGGAACCTCCTGGAATGGATGAGAGGCTTTTTGAGAGACAGACAAATGAGGACAATAATAAAGGATAGGATGTCTGGATGGAAGGAAGTAACAAGTGGAGTCTCTCAAGGCTCGGTGTTGGCGCCAGTAATGTTCCTGATTTACGTAAATGATATGGTAGATGGAGTGAACAGTTATGCAAGTCTGTTTGCTGATGATGTAAAGATCTTGAGGAAGGTAGAGGTTGAGGAGGATTGTAAAATGCTGCAGGAGGATCTGGATAGGATACATGATTGGAGCCAGATGTGGGAAATGAAATTTAATGTAAAGAATTGTAAAATATTGGAAATGGGTAAAAGCACCAGGAGGCCATCACTGAATTATTTGCTGGGGAATGAATTAATCACAAAAATGAATGAAGAGAAAGATTTGGGAGTGCTTGTCCAAGATGGTTTGTCACCTGAAAAACACATTAACAAGATAGTTAGAGAGACGTATAAACTCTTGACCAACATAAGAGTAGCATTTCATTATATGGATGAGGAGATGAAAAAATTGATAGAGACCATGATCCGCCCTAGGTTAGAATATGCAGCGGTAGTGTGGTCCCCACACAAAAAGAAAGATATAAACAAGATTGAGAGAATACAAAGAACAGCAACCAAGATGGTCCCCAGTCCAGCAGATCTGTCATACAGAGAGAGGCTGGAAAAGCTGGATTTGCCTTCCTTAGAGGAAAGGAGAAAGAGTGGAGACATGATTGCAGTGTTAAGGACCATGATAGGAGTAGATAAAATTGACCGAGAAGATCTGTTTGTATGGGATAAGTGAGCAACAAGAGGACATGGAATGAAATTGAAAAAGTCAAGCTGCTTGAAGGATATCAAGAAATACAGCTTTCCTTACAGAAGCACAGACTTATGGAATAGCCTGGACAAAGGGACCTTCCAGTCTAAAAACATAAACGAGTTTAAAGCTAAATCTGACTTACTGAGAAACAGCGATGGGAACCCACAAGCATAGCACATTTCGTGTATATCACAATTAGGTATATTAGGTAAATACATAAATATTTGGAATGACTTAGACGAAAAGGTGGTGCAGGAGAAAAACATTCATGTGTGTAAAAGTAGACTAGATAAATGTTGATATGGAGACAGGACAACATGAGCATTGCTCAATTCCTGTATCCTACAAATAGGTCAATACACACACACAAAAAAAAACAGCAAGTACTTGAAGGCATTCAAAGAGCATACCAGCTTTCCAACTGCTGCAGACTAAGAAAAAACAACAATGAAATACATGACAGTACTGCATCTGCAAAGGTAACATCATGTATGTATGTATGTAGTCATGAATGTATCTCCTGACTGTGAAAAATGATGGCAGTAGTTGTGACAACTATCCAACTGAAGTCGTGACCCCACTCTATCCATCAATGTCACTTTCACGGCCACTTTCCTTCAATTACAGAAACAGTACCAAGGTGCAGCAGACAACCTAAATTTTCTACTCTGTTCTCAGACTCAATTATTTCCGAAATCTTAAAAAAAAAAAAAAAAAAAAAAAAAGTAAACTTAAGATGTGCATCCAACTCACACAAAAAATTCTCTCTTAAATACTCTACTTCAGCTCCTTTCCCCTGATTTCCTACTTTCATCTCATTAAACTTCATAAAATGAAAACTATAAGAAACCTATTAATTATCCCTATAAATACAACTTTCAGTAACTGATCTGAATCCAAAGTGTTTATGGCCACATCAACCCGACTGCTTTTCCCCCTCCCCCTACCCTCAACTTGCTGGTGCAAGTACTCACAATTGTGATCTGGTTGATGGTTTGTTTAAGCTGCAGGATGTTGTTCTCAAGGTCCAGCACCTGCTCAGCTCGCCTGCGGGATGATGCCAGCTGTTCTTCCAGCATCTCCTTTGTTTCCACTAAGATCCTGAATTGAAATTTGTTTGTAGTAAACATATACAGAAGTCATGAAGGATGTCTGGCAAAAGACAATACATGTAACGATCTTAATGGGTGCATCTCCCAGTGAGGTACACTGAAATTTAATTTACAAAGAGAGTTTATCGTGTAAATACAGTGCAGTACAAGCATATTAAAACTATGATAGTTATAATCAGCAGAACCTCATGTAACTTCAAGACTCCATTATCTTATATTCAAGAGCTATAAGTAACTAATAAAAGATGGCAATTCTGATGGCTTCTAAATTTTCTGATGTAGTCTGACCTGTTGTCTTCCCTAAGTTCCTCAACACGAGTCTTGTAGAACTCAATGTCAGCCATCTTGTCCCGGTACCGCACCACCTCCTGCTCCAATGTCTCCACCCTCCCTGCTCGTTCCCTCAGGATATCTGCTTCGTCCCTCCATGCCCTTGCTGCCCTTGCATCCTGCACCAGCTCAACATTCTATATTGGGGGAAGAGGTTACCAAGCACAGGAATCAATAAGGGACCATTTTAAAATTCGCTGCACTAGCAATAAGGAATACTTATTACTGTATACAGATGACTAAACCATGCAGGAAAATGAAAAAAAGGGTGAAAAAGAGAAATGTCAGCAAGGTAATGCACACAAGTAAAACAAAGACGGTAAGATAAAAAGCAGCAATGGCTGGAAACTATGACTAACATGGGAACTGGGATGGCAGGATAATGTTTTGCTTTTAGGATATGACAAAATGAACAAGGTAGAAACCCAACATGCAGGAAGGACTGTCCCAACCATAAAAATTAATTTCCAAATCAACTTACTGGCACTGCATTTTTTTTTTAAATACTGATTCTACATCAATGTCAGTGCTCTCATATCTCAATACATTAGATCAAATTAATGAAAAGTACTTTTGAGGAAAAAAAAAAAAAAATCCTTGGTAGGAAGAAGATAACACAGTAAGACTTTAACAACATAGGTTTTTAAAGGGCATGAGCTTCTGTTGGCTGAATACAATCAACTGGGGGTATCCAACACAAATTACAGTCAGTCTGGGATACAGGAAAGCATAATGCAACTTTAAGACTAAAAATAACTGTGGCATGCTTCTGGTTTGCTAGTCTGTCTGTCTATTGCCAGACGCCTTAATCCCGTAAGGGGTGGCCACAAACAGATCTCCTCCATGTCGTCCTGTCCCCTGCCATTTCATTGTCCTGCTCCCAGCTCACACCCCCCTCTCTCATACACCTCTCCACTCCATCCCTCCATCTCATCATTGGCCTCCCCCTCCCTCTCCCCCCCTCCACCTCACTCACATACACTCTCCTCGTCAGTCTCTCGCTCTCCATCCCCTCCACATGGCCAAACCACCTCAGTGTGTTTCTCCTAATGCTTGCTATCACATCCACATCCACACCACAATGCTCCTTCACGTCCTCATTTGTCAGTCTGTCTCTCCATGTGACTCCACATACTCATCTCAAATAACTAATTTCCACTGCTCTCACTCTTGACTTCTGTCTCTCCAACAAGGTCCAAGCTTCACTTCCATATGTTAGAGTTGGTATCGCAATACTGTCATGTAGTAGCTTTTTCACTTCCATGCTCACTTCCCTGTTTCTTATCACTGCTCTCAAGGAACCAGCAACCTTTCTTTCCTGATGCACCCTTTCAAGCACTTCACTCTCTAAACTTCCATCCTTACTCATCACACTACCCAAGTACTTAAACGCACTCACATTTTCCATTTCCTCCTCATCCAGCCTCACTGTACATTCAGTGACTCCATTTCTCTCGATGACCATAACTTTTCTCTACGTTCACCATTAGATTCCATTTATTACACACTCTCCCAAACTCATCCACCAAGCCTTGCAGTTCCCCTTCGTCTACATTTAATAACACAGTATCATCTGTAAACAACAGTGCAGGGAGTTTCCAAACACTGCCCTACCTTGTATCTCTTTTATAACCCTATCCATATACAGATTGAACATCCATGGAGACACGACACATCCTTGTTTCAATCCAGCCTTCAAATAGAAAAATTTACTCAGTTCACCATCCACACGCACTGCAGCCTTAGCATCCTCATACATATTCTTCATGGCCTTCAACAACTTCCCATCTACTCCATAATTATATTCTTAATACTTTCCACAATCCTTGTCTATCCACCCTGTCATATGCTTTCTTCAAATCCATGAAGGGCACATACAACTTCTTTCCTTTCTCTAGAAACTTTTCCACTAAAGATCTAAGTATGAATATCTGATCTACACAACCTCTTCCCTTTCTAAAACCTCCCTGTTCGTCTCCAACAAATTCCTCTGTTATCTCCCTAACTGTGTCAATACGTATCCTACCATATACTTTTCCTATTACACTATGAAGACAAATGGCCCTATGATTACCACACACTTCTTTTTCCCTTTTTCCTTTGTACAGGGGAATAATTATATCTGACTTCCAATCATTCGGGACTCTACCTTCCTCCCAGGCCAATCTGCACATCTTCCACAACCATTCTACAACTATCTCTCCCCCATGCCTCAGCATTTCTCCACACACTCCATCAATTCCTGGGGCTTTCCTGATTTTGACCATCTTCACTGCTTCCACAACTTCCATCCTACTGATTTCTTCCTCTCTTCTCACATCCCTCCTTCTCCCAGCCATTCCCCACCACTTATATTTGCATTACTTTCATTATCTATGTTCAACAAATCCTTAAAATGTTCTCTCCATCTGCTCACTTTTTCTCCCTTCTCCACTGGTAATATACCATTTTTATCTTTCACTCTCCAGCTAACTTCTTTGGCACCCTGTCTAACTTTCTCTACCTCTTGCCAGACCATTTTCTTACATTCCCTCCACTTTACACTCAAGTTCCTTCCTAATTCCTCATCCACTCTCTTCTTACTAATCTTTTCACCTCTCTCTTCCTCTCTAAATATAACTCTCTCTTCCATCTCTCAACTTCTTCCATGCCTCTGTTTCTCATCCACTCACTATATGCTTTCTTCTTTTATGCCACTCCCTCTCTCACCTCTTCAGTCCACCATGCTGTTCCCTGCACCCCTTTTTGTCTTCTCTTCACCCCACACACCACCTCACATGCTGCACAGATTTCTTCTGTGTATATCTTGCACACACCTTCCACATCCCCCAGCTGTTCCAATCTAAATTTACCCAATTGCTCCTCCATTTCCATCTTATATTCTGACTTTTTCCATCCTCTTGTAACTTTTCCACTCTCCTTGTATGTACTAATTCCTCCTGTCCTTCCCTTCTTCTATTTCTCCATTTTATTTGGACTTCAATTCTGACCACCACCAAGTGGTGGTCCGAAAGTTCACTCCCCCAGCCTTTATATACTCTTGCTTCCATTACACACCTTCTCATCCTTTCATCCACACACACATAATCAATCATTGCCTTCTGTTCATTCAGTTCACCACCAACCCTTCTCATCACTCACCAAATATACCTGTGGATCATTTTGTGCCTGAAAAGGGTATTAGCTCTCACCAACCCCCTCCTGGCACAAATATCCACTAAAGTACCGCCATTCTCATCCATCAGTGCAGGCACACCCTACTCACCAACTACTCCATCCACCTTCTCATTCCCTACTTTTCCATTCACATCTCCAATTAAAAACACTTTCTCATTCCATCCAAACTTTTCCATGCACACTTCCACATTTGTCCAGAACTCTTCTCTCACTCTGCTTGCATGAACTTGCCATGGCGCATACACACACACAATCGCCCACATTTGTAGTCCAACTTTCAATCTTACCCACACAATCCTCGAGCCAACTGATCCATACTCTCTTATATTCTCCTTCCATCTGTTACTTACAACAACACACGCTCCTTCTTTTGCCCTCTCATTTTCCCCTACTCCTGCACATATACCCCATCCATACTCCTATTCTCTCATGCTCTCACCTCTCCATTTAGTTTTTGTTAACCCACATACATCCATTTTTGCACCCTCAAGCACCTGGACAAAATCTCTTTCACCTCATCATCTGCACCCCTTACATTCCAAGTTGCCATCCGTATCGTGTCCTTTGTTCAGTCCTTAGTCGTCACCTTTTGGTCAGTCCTGGTCCAAGGCTTCTTTCGTATTCTTACTTAGTTGTTTTCCGGTGAGGGGCACTAACCCTCCGCTATCAACCCACTTGTGTCACGTAGGGAACACGTGTTGGTTGGTTATAACGTTACCACCCAATGCTGTAAATGCTCTCCTGGTTTACAGAAAATCATTTGGCTTGCCACTCAATGTAGATATGTGACGAGTTAAAAAAGAATATCATCCATAACTTCAAAACAACTTCATACAGAATCATAAGCAACAATAAATGAACAACAAATGTTAATTGATCATGAACTTAATAATATTGAACTTCATGCAAAACAACTTTAAATGAGGACCACCTCCAAGTAGGTGAGGCTGTGGCATACAACAGTAATGCTTAATGTAAATGATGACTTTCTCAAAATGTCCTCTCCAGAGCATAAAGGTCTGAAGCTAAGCTACTGTAATTCAGGACATTTAAGGGTGGGAGAACAACCTACACCACTAGCAGAATTTTACGACAGAAAGACTTGCAATCGCCAATGGAAATTGAACTGCTGCACATAAGCCATGGTGTGTTGCAGATGGACAGCTCTACCATCAGATCACTAGGTGTCTCTCCCATCAGACCACCAGCTTAATGTCCTAAGGTAGATTTCTTCAAAGTCTGATATTCACTCTATATTCAGGGAAGCAACAATCATTACGTCAAATTTCTAAAGCACATGTGACAAGAAGGGGCAGCCCATGAGTGAGGGGAATCAATAATGTTTTGGTTTACATGCAGGAAGAAGGAAAAATTGGGATAAAATTCAAGACTGCTGTAAGTGATGATAAAACTGCATGGAAGTCTGTAACAAGCAATCTGCATGAGGACACTAATAAGAACAGATAGCGTAGACAGAAGATGCTTAAACTAATTTCATGGAGAAAACTTTCTTGAAGGAAAAATTGTAGTGATCATATGAGGGATACATCAGACAGATGAACAGATACAGCCTAGCTGGAAATAATTACAGACTTCAGACATTAATATAAACTAACATACTGTATTTCCATGGTGAATTCATCAGGGTTGAGTCTCAGTGATCGAATGTGGGAAAGCAATGGTAAGACAGTACAGATACTTAAGAAGGTAGAACCCCCAAATTTTGAGGGATGCAACCACAAACCTCCTGTCTAAGTTTGGCTACAGCTGCCTTGGTTTGATCCAGCTCATCCTTACACTCCAAGAAGCTCTCTGCTTTCTCGTCACTGCAAGAAAAACATAACTGAGTTATGAAGTGTCAATGTATACTAAAGATTGGAAAAGGGAAGAAAAATCATTATAACGACACATTCAGTTCAGAGTACTGTACTGAAGGGTACATGTGCTGGCTGACAATAGAAGTTTTTTTTTTAATGCAAAGAAGAAGGAACCAAAGGCCATGAGCCCACAATAACTGTTCCTTCCAAAAGAAAAACAAAATACAAGAGAGAGCCAAATTCAAGATCCGTTCATTTCGAGATGCCTGGACACACTGCGCGTGAAAGACTGGAGATCATAGGAAGCAGGAAATACAGACAGAGGGAGACAGTTCCAGAGATGACCTGTTGCATAAATGAAGGACTGGGAGTAACAGTTAACTCTTGCATTAGAGAGCTGGACAGGAAAGGGATGAGAATTTGCTGCTAGACGGGTGCTATGTGCCCATCGAAGAGGTGGAGGAATGCATGCACACAGTTCAGAGGAGCAGTGACCATTGAAGTAGCGATAGAAAAGAGATAAAAATGCAACAGTGCGGTGAAGAGACAGAGGTTGAAGGGAGTCAGTAAGAGGAGAAGAGTTAATGAGATGAAAAGCCTTTGACTCCACCCTATTGAGAAGAGCTGTCTGTGGGGAACCTCCCCACACATGAGAGTTGTACTCCACACAGGGGAGGATAAAACCCGTGTATACTGTAGTCAATAATTGTGCAGGGGAAAAGAAGGAACAGAGTCAGCTTAGCACACCTAATCTCTTGGAAGCAGATTTTACGAGAGATGTAACCTGATCTTTCCAAGATAAGTCCAGAGTAAATGAAACCCCAAGCATGTTCAAGGATGATGAAGGATTAAGCTGAATATTATTAAACATTAGTGGGTATACCTGTGGAAGATTTTGTCGGGTTGATAGGTGTAAGAACTGAGTCTTAGATGCATTAAAAACAACCATATTATTTTTACCCCAGTCAGAAATACGAGCCAAGTCAGACATTAGGTGTGCCATAGCCTCATCCCTTGTTTGTTGAAGTAACTGTTGAGATGGGCGTTACAGGAACCGAATGGAAAGGTGAAGGGTGGAGTCATCAGCGTATGAGTGGATAAGGTTAGATGTACAGCTTAGAAGATCATTGATGAACAAAAGGAAGAAAGTTTGTGATAGGACAGAGCCCTGAGGAATACCACTGTTAACAGATCTAGAAGAATGATGGCCGTCTACAACAGTGGCTATAGAACGACCAGAAAGGAAGCTAGCGACGAAGGCACAGATAGAAGGATAGAAACCTTAGGAGGGCAGTTTGGAAATTAAAGATTTATGCCAGACTCGATCGAAAGCCTTTGAGATGTCAAGTGCAATGGCAAAGCTTTCGCCAAAGTCCCGAAAGGAGGATGACCAGGAGTCTGAAAGGTAGGTGAGAAGATCCCCAGTGGAGCGTCCCTGACGGAACCCGTACTGACGATCGGAAAGAAGGTTGTGATAGGAAAGATGCCTTAAAATTTTTCTATTGAGAATTGACTCGAAAACTTTTGAAATACAGGACATTAAAGCAATTGGACGATAGCTGGAGGGTTGGGAGTGGTCACCCTTCTTTGGGACTGGCTGAATGAGAGCAAACTTCCAGCAAGAAGGAAAGGTACAAGTTGACAGACAAAGGCGAAAGAGTTTGCCTAGGCAGGGTGTAAGCACAGAAGCACAGTTCTTGTGAACAACAGGAGGGACTCCATCAGGCCCATATGCCTTGTTAGTACTGAGGCCAGTGATGGCAGAAAATACATCAACTGAAGAAATTTTAATGTCAGCCATGAGGAAGTCAGAGGGGGGAAGTGATGGAGGGAGGAGAAAGTCTGTGCGAAGAGTTCTGCTTTATCAGTAGAAGAAATAGCTACAGAACCATCAGAGTAGAAAAGAGGAGGGAAGGATGATGAGGTAAAGTTGTTAGAAAGGTTTTTGGCAAGGTGCTAGAAGGAGCGGGAAGAATTCGAGTTGGAGAGTTGAGCGCATTTAGTATGGATGAAATTATTTTTAGTAAAGCAAAGAACAGACTTAGCACGATTCAGGGCAGAAACGTAAAGATGATGTGATTCAAGGGTGGGTTGGCTCTGGTACCTTTTGTAGGCCCTCTCCTTGTTGCAGACAGCATTAGAACAAGCAGGATTAAACCAAGGCTTTCTTGCGTTAGTCAAAGGATATGAGAAAGAAATGTATGCTTCCATGCCTGAGAGAATAACCTCCATAATGCGCAAGGCACACTCAGATGGCTCCTGGCCATGGAAGCAATAATCATTCCAGGGAAAATCAAAGAAGTACTGCCTGAGGGTCTCCCAGTCCGCGGCTCCAAAATGCCACAGACGACGTTTCCCTGGAGGGTCCACAGGCCGTACAGGAGTGATAGGACAGGTTAAGGTAATAAGGTTGTGATCGGAGGAGCCCAACGGAAAGAAAAGATTAACAGAGTAAGCAGAAGGATTAGTTGTGAGGAAGAGGTCAAGTATGTTGGAGCTCTCTCCAAGGCGGTCAGGGATACGGGTAGGGTGCTGTACAAGCTGCTCTAGGTCATTAAAGATAGAAAAGATGTAGGCTTGTTCACCAGGTGGATCCGTGAAAGGATAGGAGAGCCAAAGGTGGTGGTGAACACTGAAATCTCCTAGAATGGAGGTTTCAGAGAAAGGAGAAATGGATAGAATGTGTTCCATTCCATTTATTTCATTCCATTCATGAGTCCTTTACTCATCCCTCTTAACCACCTGTGAGGTCTACAAATACCTGTACACTAGTCAAATTTAACACAATGAGAACTACTCAGCTACAGACCAGTTCACTGACCAGTGTTGTAAGATACTAGAAAAGCTGATAAGGGAAGTTTGGGTAAAGCATCTAGAACATGGTATGATAAAAGAGGGGCAGTTTGGTTTTAGGAAGGGAAAATCATGTTACTAATTTTCTAAGCAATTATGACAAAGTTAGAGAAACATTACAGAAAAGAGAAGGATGGGTGGACAGTATCTATTTAGATTTTAAGAAAGCATTTGACAGAGTACCGCACCAAAGACTTTTATGGAAGCTGTACTATCAAGGAGGTATCCAAGGCAATCTTCACTGTTAGATGCAGGATTTTCTCAGAAAAAGGGAAATGAGAACAATATTAAGGGGAAATTACTCATCATGGAGGGAAGTGACCAGCGGAGTTCCACAGGGCTCAGTTATGTTTTTAGTATATATAAATGGCATAGATAGTAATATTGGAAATGGAAGTTATCTAATTATGTTTGCAGATGATGCAAAAATTCAAAAGAAAATTACTAACATAGATTCTTGCAAAGAGCTGCAAGAGGAATTGAACAAGCTTCATGAATGGAGCAATAAATGGCATTTTTTTTTTTTTTTTAAATAACAGAACAAAGGAAGGAAAAACAAATGGGTAAAAAAAATAATCCATACATCAGATTACTGGTGTCCTCTGTTCATAAAATATCTGTAACAATTAGACTTGAACAGTTGTGGGTTGAAATTTGGAGGAAAACAACTCTGGGGAAGCGAGTTCCCGAGAGATGCAGTTCGGGGAATGAAAGAATTCTGATAGGCAGAAGTTCTGCAATATGGTTGAGTGACATTCCAGTCATGAGCACTACCAGATGCCTGTGTAGCACGAGGGAAGGCATAGAGAGGTGGCACCATGGACGCAACTTCGTCTGAGCATTTGCCAAAAAAAATATCTGTAAAATAATGCAAGGGAGGCAACATTCCTTCTTACTTGCAGGGGAGGTAGTTTATATGTAATGGCAGGGTTGTTAATGATTCTAACAGCTTTATTCTGAATTTTGTCTAGTTGTCTTAATGCAACCTCTCCACAACCATTCCACAAGGGTGAGCAATATTCAAGCTGAGAGTGCACATGACTCTTATAAATTATAGCTAACTGCTCATCGGCGAAGAAGTTACAGACTCTGTACAATAATCCAAGTTTCCCCGAGGCGGTTTTAGCAAGTGATCTGACATGAGAGGTCCAGCTCAGGGCACTGCTAAGTGAGACACCAAGAACTTCAATACTTCTGGAGATGGGAATATTAGTAGCACTGAAGGTAATGTACGAATCTGGCAATATCTGTCTATTAGCAAACTGTATATATTTAGTTTTACTAGCATTAATAGAGACAAGGTTGTTTTGTCCCCATTCACTGATTGTAGACAGATCCCGATTTATGGAGATGGCTGCACTGAGTTGAGAGGTAGAGACATCAGACTTTGCAAATGGATGTCCGAGTGTGAATGAACTATGTAGTGCTGAGCCACCCGCACATGAGTGAATGGAATTGTGAGTGACAGATAAGAGATCACCAATATGAACCAGAAATAGGGTTGGCGCCAGAACTGATCCCTGCGGCACGCCGGCGTTAATCAAGTGGAAATTCGAATATACATCATCTACTTTTCCTCTTATTTTCCTGTCACTAAGATAAGAAGAAATCAAAGGAACAAAAGACGTTAGTCCATAGCAAGGGAGTTTGGACAGCAGGGAATGGTGCCATACTCTGTCGAAAGCTTTAGAGATATCAAAAGTTACTGCATGAGTTTCTCCAAAAAGATCAATTGATTGATGGATAGTATGAGTTAAGAGATTGAGTTGTCAATGGTGGATCTTTCGTGGCGAAAACCGTATTGTCTATCACTAATTAAGCTGTTGGATTCAAGATGTTTAACAATATGCTTATTAATTAAAGTTTCAAATACCTTACCAAGAGAAGATGTGACAGCTATAGGTCTGTAATTGGAGGGGTCAGACGAACTTCCTTTCTTCGGAACTGGGTGGATATTGGTTTCTTTCCATGAATTTGGGAACAAAGAAGCACGTATGCATAGTCTGAATAACCCAGCTAGGACAGAGGCAAGTTCAGGGGAACACCTTTTCAAAACAATTGGCGGAATTCCATCTGGGCCCGGAGCCCCGTTGGTAGGTAAATTGTCTAGGATGGATTTTACATATCTTGTCTGTATTTTAAGTGGGGCAATTTCGGGAGAATCAAGTTCCAGTACCGAGACATTCTGGCTGGTATCATCTATGGTAGAGTTTCTGGCAAAGGTACTAGCAAAGATATCTCCTTTCCCACGTGGGTCATTTGTAATATTGCCATCTGAAGATTTTAGTGGGGGAATGGAAGATGACTTGTTAAAGTTATTATTGAAAGAATTAAGAGTTGACCAGAATATTCTATTGTCATTAGGGTTGTTAAGTAGTTTTGATGCTTGCTTTTGAAGAAAGTTTGATCTAGATAGATTTATTACAGCTTTTGCATGATTCCTAGCAATTTTAAATTGGGAGAGTGATTCAGATGTTTTTGATTTTAAGTAAGAGTTATATGCTAATGGAATTTAATGTGGATAAGTGTCATGTAATAAAATTTGGTAAAAGTGAGAAAAGACCAGATTGGTATTATAAGCTAGGAAGATCAACCCTACACATATCAGAAAAGGAGAAGGACCTAGGAGTAATTATCAGTAACAGACTATCTCCTGATGATCACATCAGTGAGAAGGTACGAAACATGTATACATTGCTTGTTAATATGAGAATAGCATTCACATATATAAATGAAGATATGCTAAGGAAGATATTCATCAGACCAACTCTGGAGTATGCATCACAGTAGTCTGGAATCCTCATCTCAAAAAACACAGATAAGATTGAAAAAGTACAACGGGCCACTACAAGATGGGTACCAAGCTTAAGGGATTTAAGTTACTGAGAAAGACTGGAAAGATTGTATTTACCAACGCTGCAGGAGAGGAGGAGGAGACATGATTATGCTATATAAATGCATATCAGGGGAACAGAAAATAGACATAAATGAATATATATCATATGTGTGAAGCATCAATAAGAGAACATTGCAAAATACAGCATAAAAAGAGAGTTGATAAAGATGTAAGGAAATTCAGTTTCCCTAATAGGACAATTGATCGGAATGCACAACTGAATGAGGCAGTGTGTGCCAAAACTATTTATAATTTCAAGGATATGTATGATAAAAATTTTTTAATACACGGGACAGTATGAGCTTGACTCATTCCTGTAAAGATTCAAAGCTAAGGCAATCCTCACGCCTAACAGATTAGATAACTCGTCCCCAGATGATTAATTATAACTATGTTTATCCAACCTAACTCATTCATACCTTAGAAATTCGAATTTTTACTGCTTTCCTCCTAACCTAATTTAATTTAAGGGCGGAAACTACCCGAGAAAGCTTTGAGATGAATGATAAGAGAAGCCGGAATGACCATTTGCCGTTTGTAAACAAAGGGCGAGAGGCTCCGATCATGTTACCCCTACAGAGATCAGAGGACAAATGGCATATTTGTGGCGGCCTCTGGCAATCCCCGCGCATGCGCCATAGGGGGCGGACAGGGGGACAGATCATAACGCTACACCGGTGTCGTATGCACGGAGTGACTTGTGCTGGAAGTTACTGTTCCCTTTTCTGTTTAGCCTAAATTAATCTAACTTAACCACACTTAAACTAACCTTAATCTTACCTAGCGTACCTGTTATGCAGCTTATTCTGGGGCCAACTCCTTGAACTCAGATACGGGCACGGACTTGGGTTCTTTTATTCAGGACCGGGCTAGAGCACGCGAACAAGGGGAAGGGCTCAAACAAAGGCTAACCAGTCTTACACGTATATTACCTTACAAACAATGAGGCAATACTATATATGGGGCATAAGTATGGTGTATCTCACAACACTATGTATCAAAGGGGGCAAGTATTCCACAGAGTTATGACACTATAGCTGAGCACAAGTATTACACAAGGGTTGTGACACTACAACTGGAGCACAAGTATTACACAGGGGTAGTGGGGCACAACATTACACATAGTATATAACACACAGGGTCCATGATACTATAGGGAGGTCACAAGTGTTGCACAGGGGTCACGATATCATGGACGGGACACAAATATTACAAAAAGTCTATAACACACAGGGTCCGCGATACTATAGGGGGGTCAAAAGTATTACACAGGGGTCTTGACGCTCTGGACGGGGGGAATATCACTCAGGGTCTATAATACTATGGACGGGGCACAAGTGTTGCACAGAGTCGATAACACCACGGGTGGGGCACTGAGGTGCACAGAGGCTAAGTCACAGGTACAGGTTATGGCCCGGTGGGAGAGGAGGGCCGTCAGGGGTGCGCTCTCGATAGAGGCGCCAGTCTCGGGCTGCGCACTCTGGAGTCCGGTGTAAGCTGGAGGGTGACGTGGTGGGCGGCCCCTTCCTGGCGGGGGCCTCTGGAGTGTGGTGGCCTTCGGGACTGGGTCCAAACAGGGCTAAGAGGTGCATTGCATGGCGCCTGCCCTTGGCCGTGGTGGGGGTCCTGGAGGAGAGTCCGGGCTGGTTGGCTGCAGGGCGCCCCTTGAGGTCCGAGGGCTGCAGTCTCGCCGGGAGGGGAAAGCTGTCAGGAGTCGTCTGCGGCCGCTCGCCTTTGGAGAGTCCGTCAGCTGCTGGGGGTGTAGGGGGCTGGGCAGTAGGGATAGGACACTCAGACTCACAGCAGGTCCGCTCCAGACACTCTCCAAGAGGAGCTCTGTTGGGGAGCAGTCTCCGCCCTTTATAGAGGAGGGGGAGCAGGAGGAGCATCTCGTTCAGCCTCTGGAGGGGTGGGCTTAGCCAGAGACGACGCCCTCGAAGGAAGTCTCCAGGTTAGTGGAGGAGGGAAGACTGGTGATCTCTCCCTCAGCCTGGCAGGTCCAATGGACTCTACCAGAACTCCACCCTGAGGCAGAGGAAGGAGGTCCGGTGGACTCTCCTTCCACCTGGCAGGTCCAATGGACTCTACCCAGGCTCCCTCCTGGGGTAGTGGACAAAGGAGGTCTGGTGGACTCTCCCTCGGTCCAATGGACTATGTCAGGGGACCACTCGTCCCAGGGACAACAGGAGGAGGAAGTCTGGCAGACTTTCTGGCTCCCGCAGCAGGTTCAATGGACTCTACCGCTCTCCTGCTGCTGAGGGAAAGTTGCAGCTGTGGGACGACCAGTGGTCTCCCCCCTTGTGGTAGTTTCAATGGACTCTACCAAGGCTCTGTTCCCTTCCCTGGGACTGCAGGTGAAGGTCATCTGGTTGACAGTCCAAGACGCCTGCTCCCGAAGGTGGGTGGCAGAAAAAGGAGGTCCAGTGGACTCCCCTTCTACAGCAAGTCTGATGGACTCTGCTGCGCTGCTGCTCCCCTGGGGATAAGTAGGGCTTTGAGGACAGGTGGTCTCTCTACTCTTGTGGTGGCAGGTCTGGTGGACTTTGCTACTGAGGGCCTACTTGGGACTGCATTGAAACAAGTCCCATCCCATGTCTAGTGAGAGCTGTCCTCATCAGAGGGTAATGCACCTGGCAGATGCACTTCCCGTGGGCCTGGCTGGGTGGAAGTGGGGCATAAGGTAGCTGGGGACATGGACCGGTGTGGTGCAGGACACCTGTAAGCCTTCCCGTGGCCTCATCTTGGGGTGGGTGTTGCCTTCCCGTATCCTCCTCTTGAGGTGGTTGTGTTGGGGTCGCTCCGTCGAGTTGGGTATTTAACTAACCTTATCCTAGATCAACCTAACCTAAACCTGAACTAAACTAACCTTAATTCACAAAATGACTGATTTCATAATCTGCCTGTAACATGCATACATACACTTATACTCATTTACATATATCTATATATCGACCTATAGTTACCACTCTCTTCCTGACACATGTATTTCATAAAATGTTGATGATAAATGAAAATACTTGAGATAACATGCGGATACTTTCAGCATAACTAAAAGGACACTCGGTGCATGCGCACTGTGCGGAACGGTAACTTCCTCTGTGCGTACGACGCCTGCATTGCCTGGGATCCTGGGAGGACAACCCCCAGCGGAAGATGGCCCCCAGTACCCAATTTTACCTATTGGGCCTATTTCCCCAGGGATATATTTCCCATGGACCTGTTCCTGCTATGGACATGTGGAACTATTTTGCCACTTTCTGCCTACCCACACTGCCTCACCCAGCCCACCACACCTACCAACCCACCCACCTAGTTTACCTGCCCAATCCACCCCACACCACCCCATCCCATCCACTCACCCACCTGATCCTTTGTAGCTAAAACTGATATGGCTGCAGAAGGAGGTAAAACTGTACGATAATTGGCCACCATGTTGACTTTGCAAGTCAACTACAGTACAATCCCAGCTATCCGGTATCCAGACAAACGGAATACTCAGAACAACGGGAAAATTCAAGGGCTGGTAAAAATGTCAGTAAGTTATAACTGTGCGCCAATTTGAATGGACCGCCAAACCGCCGTTTGATTGTGTCACTCGAGGCTGGGGGAAGTCAGACAAAGCGAGGTGAAGGCATTTCCGGCTGATGTAAATCCCTAGCAAATCCTCTTAACCACCCCTCCTCTCTCCCTCTTTCCCCTACTTGAATTCAGTCATCCTCCACACCCGCCAAAAATCACCAGTCTGCGTTTTGCCACCAGACAGTAAACAAGGTCTCTTGCTATTGTGTTCCTCTGATAGACGGTAATTTGTACACTCCAAAATGCCTAAAGTGCAAACTAAACGTAAGCGTATCGTGCTTACCTTGAAACAGAAGCTGGACATATGCAACAGACTTGAAAAAGGCGAACATTATAAAACACTAATGGCTGAATATAAATGTTAATAGGAATGAAAGTTTACTTTGTTGGAAGAAAAATAAATAAATAATATGCCTGCATTTCATACGTACATCATTTATTTTATTTTCTGCAAAACAGCTGAGTGGCGGGTGAGGGGTGGAGTGATGGAGGTCAGGTAGGGAAGAAGAAGAAGTCGGAAACGTAAACAAACTCACGTGGGGACACAGGTGTTGTGATAATTCTACAGTGCAGTCTTAACACATCATCAGTTCACTAATAAATGTTCAAGCTTTTATTTCTTTATTTTATTTTTCAATTTTTATGAGTACAGTACATATAATGAATACAGTAATTCGGTAAACAATGGACTGGTGTAATTTGCAGTACTGCAAATTGCTAGACATTGAACACGTGCGTTATGACCATGGTGTGTGTTTACAAGGCAGTTTTTCAGGCGGAATCTCTTAGTGTAACCCCTAATGTGACTGGTGAGTACCTGAACTGTATTTACTGCTGTGATAGCCTTTGTATAGATTTGACTTGAAAATCAGAAATACGGGAAAAATCTGTAACCGGGAAGGTAAATTCCCCAAGCCTCCCGGTTAACTGGGATTGTACTGTATATATAAAATGTGTGTGTGTGTGTGTGTGTGTGTGTTTTCTTACCTAATTCTTACCTAATTATATCTTTACAGGAATGAGTCAAGCTCGTACTGTCCCATGTCTTAAACCATATTCATCGTACATATCCTTAAATTTATGAATTGTTTTCGCACACACTGTTTCATTCGGTAGTGCATTCCACTGATCAATTGTTCGATTTGGAAAACTAAATTTCCTTACGTCTTTATCGTCTCTCTTTTTATGCAGTTTTTCTGCTGTGTCCTCTAGCTGATGCATCCCCACAGGTTATGTAATCATTTGTCTATTTTCTCCTTCCCTGATATGCATTTATATTGCATAATCCTTCTCTCCTGTAGTGTAGGCAGATTCAGTTTTTGTAGTCTTTCTTCGTAGCTTAGATCCCTTAAGTTTGGTACCCATCTTGTAGTGGCCCTTTGAATTTTTTCAGTCATATCTACCGTATTTGTTTTTTGAGATGAGGACTCCAGACTACTGATGCATACTTCAAGGTTGGTCTGATGAATGATGTTATTATCTTTCTTAGCATGTCTTCATTTATGTATGTGAATGCTATTCTCATATTTGCAAGCAGTGTATACATGTTCCGTACCTTCTCACTGATGTGGTCAGCTGGAGATAGTCTGTTATTAATAATCACAACTAGGTCCTTCTCTCTTTCTGATGTGCGTAGGATTTTATTTCCCAACTTATAAACCCAATCAGGTCTTTTTCCACTTTTACCAAACTTGATTACATGACACTTGTCCATATTGAATTCCATTTGCCATGTATTGCTCCATTCATGAAGTATAATTAATTCTTCTTGTAGCTCTGTACAAGAGTCTGCATCAGTAATTGTCCTTGTCACTTGTTATTACTTTTCATTCCTTTACAGGTGGCTTTACATTGAGTGACAAGCCAAATCGTTTCCTGTAAACCAAGAAACCATTTACAACGCTGGGTGGTAACCATATAACCAAACCATACGTGTCAACAAGTGGGTTGGTGGAGGGTTAGTGCCCCTCCTCGTAAAACAAATAACTCGAAAGTCAAATGGCCACCCCTTACGGGATTATGGCATCTGGCAATAGATAGATAGATAGATTTCGGCATCATCAGCAAACATATTTAGATAGCTTTCATTTCCAATGTTTATCTACATCATTTATATACACTAAAAACATGATTGGTGCCAGCACTGAGCCCTGTGGAACTCCGCTGGTAATTTCCCCTTAGTACTGTTCTCATTTCTCTTTTTCTGAGAAAATCTTGCATCCAACAATACAGTTTGTCTCGGATTCCTCCTTGATGGTACAGTTTCCATTAAAGTCTTTGGTGTGGTACTCTGTCAAATGGTTTCTTGAAATCTAAATAGATACTGTCCACCCATCCTTCTCTTTTCTGTAATGCTTCTTTTACTCTATCACTGTAGCTCAAAAGATTAGTAACACAGGATCTTCCTTTTCTGAAACCAAACTGTCTTTCTGTTATCATACTGTGTTCTTCTAGATGATTTACCCAAGCTCTTCTTATCAGCTTTTCTAATACCTTGTTTACAACACTGGTTAGTGATACTGTCGGTAGTTGAGTGGATTCTGTCTATTCCCTTTCTTGAATAAGGGAACAAAGTTTGCCTTCTTCAAAATATCATGTAGTTTACCTTGTCTCAAGGATTTCTACCATGTCTCAGGGATTTCTTGAAAACTAAAGAAAATGGTTTACTTAACTCCTTTGCACATTCATGTAGCACCCAACATGAAATTTCATGAGGACCATTTGCTTTTCCTTTGTCTAATTTACTTAACTCCTCCTGCATTTCTTTTTCTGATATTTGAATACCTGGTAATATATGTGGGCATGCATGTTCCTTATCATCCCTCTCATGATTATTTTCTTCTGTAAAAACTGATTGGAAATTCTTATTTAGTGCCTCACAAATATCCTTCTCTTGTGTATAGGTGATCCCCTCGTCCGTAATGGATTGTATTTTATTGTATTTTTGGTTCTGCTTCTGTTGTAGCTGTAAAATAGCTTCGGTTGATCACTACTTTTATGATATCCTCCTCAAACTGTTTTTGGGCTTCCCTCCTTTTTCTTGTATAATCGTTTCTTGCCTCTTTATAGTTGTTATATGCCCTTTCATTATTGTGTTCTCTATATCTATTCCACAACAAATCCCTTTTTTCTTTTGGTTTTCTACATTCCGTATTGAACTGTTTCTTTATTTTCTTTTCTGCTTCTTTGTGCTGTGGAATGTGCTGCTGGACTCCTATTTCATAAAGTTCACAGAATTTTTTATATATAGTATTTAAATCTTGTCCTCTAAGCTCATTTTCCCAATCAATTTCTAAGAAGTCCTTCTTTAGGTCATGATAGTTCCCTTTTTATAATTTAGGCTCTTGCTGTAACCTCCATTGCTGTTAACTATGTCATACGCAATCCTGACGTTACAATTTAGTACTGCATGGTCGCTTTTGCCGAATGGAGGGTGATACATTGAACTGTCAATATCGTTTTCTTGCCTAGTAAAAATAAGATTTAGCACTGCCGGTACATCGAGTCCTCTTTTTCTGATGCTTTCCCTTACTTGTTGCATTAGGAAAAACTCCCGCACGAGATCCAGGAGCTTTTGGTCCCAATAGCTTTCTTGGCTTATTATATCTAGAGTATTCCAATTTATATTTGTATTAAAATCTCCATTTAGTATAATTCTTTCTGATTTCTCTTCCACTCTATGTAGCAATGCTTGTAAACTCTGAATTGTACTCTCTGCCAAATCATCATATTTGCCTCTTTCCCATGTGTTTGATCTGGGTGGCATGTACAAATTGGCTACAATTAATTTTCCTTCAGATGTATTGATCTCTACTGCAATCAGTTCTACTTGTGATGGTATATCTAGTTCTATTTCTTTGACTTTTAGATTTTTCTTAGTTAATATTATAATTCCTCCCCCTTTTTTTAAGTTCCTATCTCTTCTTCATATGTTGTATTCCCTTAAGTTTAGGATGTCATTTGATATCCTTGGTGCTACTTTTGTTTCAGTTAGGCATATTATATGTGGTTCATTTTCTGATATAATCATTAATCTCTAATAATTTAGATACCACAGGTGCTCATGGGCCCTTCGGGCCCCTCGCACTTGCTCCTGTGGAGGGATGATAATCCTGGAGACCTATGTGACTATTCACAGTGTTTTGCAAATATATAAATAAATATGATGTAACAAATTAACTTTAACATAACTAGATAGTTGTTAAGTACAGTCTGCATGCAAATTAATTTGAATGTATAATGACAAGCAGAACTCTTTTACAGTATTTTATGTGTTATCTGGTTAATCTGCACACACAATTGGGATATTTATATTCATATTTGTGAGTATGTACATATGAGATATTTATTATAACAGTGTAGTATATGCATATGAATTCATGTGTTGAATGAGCATGTACAAATAATTTTTACTTGCATGTGCTTTATATATGTGCGTAAATGTATAAGGACTTCTTATGTTCTGTCAATTTAAATATAGTGATATGGTGAGACTTTGTGTATATACGAGTAGTGTAAGTCATTGTTTTTTTAGGATACCAAGTAAAATTTTATTAAGTTACCCTCTCTCATAAAAGAATGGAATTGCATATACTGTATTGCTAGACAAATATTTTGTATGGAATGCCCAAACTCTTTACAGTATGTATGATTCATTGTGTATTATACATTTTTTGTCAATAAACTAACTAACTATGTGTGTGTGTGTGTGTGTGAGAGAGAGAGAGAGAGAGAGAGAAGAGAGAGAGAGAGAGAGAGAGAGAGAGAGAGAGAGAGAGAGAGAGAGAGAGAGAGAGAGAGAGAGAGAGAGAGAGAGAGAGAGAGAGAGAGAGAGAGAGAATAACTTTAGCATATGATGACGATGATGATAAAACACGTCTAACTAAACCATACCGCTGCTGATTCTACAACTACAGGTGATCCTTACATGACCGTCCAAAATTAAGGGCTTGTCTGCATCTTGGTACTCCCAGTTTTAATAACATGGCTCTCTTGCCCGAGTGACAGTGAGTCCCGAGCAACTGAGACGAGAATCACACAACCAGAATGTGATTACTTCTCTCTCGTTCTCATTATTTTTTGCATGAAGAAAAGGAGGCATGGAAAGAGTCTATACTCTCCTCTTCTTGTCCTTTCTATAAACACAAGTCTTATCGACGACGGGGAATAAACTGTAATCTTGTCTGTTAATGTTATGAGACTTTCCTCGTCCTCCCCGGCAAACTAAATCAAAATTACTACATAAAGTTGATCGTAAGTCTGTCAGTGAGTCAGCCTCCTGATCATTTTGACCCCACGATAACTACTACCAAATCTACTTCCTGACCTTTTTTGAGTCCTGGCAACCCTGGTACTGGCAATTTAGTTACACTCCTCACTACAACAGGCTATCGTTAATGACTGTGTATACATATCTTATTCCTAGTCTATGATTCTCCACTCTACTGAACCCCTTACGATAAATATCTCTTGTTTCCTCCAAAAGCCTCTCATACTAACGGCGTTAATGAAGGCTAATTACAACTCCCGCTTGAAAGATCTCTCCCAGGCAGAATACAACCGTTTCGAGGTAGAAAGAATAAAATAGCTACAAATGAGGTTCTCGGGCTAACAGTATCAATATTCCAGAAGAAAGTGAAAATTCTTTACTATCATGAGCTATCAATCACCTGCGTCATCTAAACATACTTTTTTAATCATTTATTCTTATTTGGAGTTGGTTTGGCATATTGTACATAGTGTGGGATACAAAGCCATTAACGATGATGATGATGATGATGATGATGATACATAATACACGAAATCGATGACATTTCATATTAACTGCCTAAGAAAATGACATGCAGTAAGGAGGGAACCTTTGTTTACACCAGACTGAAAACACATATACTAAGACAAATGGAAATTTGAGACAATGCACTTTGTAGTCCTTAAACACACACACACACACACACACACACACACAGGGTCAAACATACACTCTCATTCAACTCCCACCATGTAGGCAGAACAAGCAAGTCGACCTCCAAACTTATGACTCGTGTTTTCAAACTCGGCGAAAAGTTGACGAACTGTGTTAAAAATACCTGGGTCGAGGGAAGGAGGAGAGGAACAGGGAAGGAGAAGAGGAAATGGAGAGGGAGGAAGTGAAGAGGGAGTAGGAGGGAGAGAGGGAGGGGAGGCGGGTGTGGTGCTGACGGACTGGTGGCTACTTGGATACATCGGCTTTTGCACAGTGGAAAAAAAATTGAGGCAGCATGAAAAACCCGGCCACGAGAACCATTATTACGTCCGCAACTACTTCCCTGAGGGTAGAACCTTGACTCCTAACCAAAAGATAACACGAGACGCTGATGGGCGTGAACACAGTGGTGAAAGTAGGGGTGGGGGATCAAAAACTACCAAACATATAATATTGCGGTAAATTACAGAATCATTTACTGTTAAGAAAAAGAACACACCGCAATGTAAAATTAGGGTACCAGCATCTAAAATAAAATCCGCATCATACAAATGATGCTCCTTTTTTCTACAATAGTTTTCATAATATATCTATCATTTTATCTATCTATCTTTATCAATTAATTGAGCAATCTCTGTCTACACACACACACACACACACACATTACGCTCTATTACAGGGTATTTGTTTCTCCGATTATGCTTCTTTGCCTCTTTAGGTTAACTCGCCAGTCAGATGATTGTTTCACTTCTTCAGTGTATAACTCTTAACTTTCACAAGTTACAATATATGCTTTAGTCTTTCCAGTGGAGTAGCCTTTACAGAATGAGTTTTACCCGCTTAATGCAGCTTTAATCAAATGTAACATCTAAGTAATCTTCTGTAACTATCTCCATTATTAATCTCAAGAACTAAGCATGTGCTCATATGACAACAGGGCGCTTTCACTCTGTCAGCCTGGCTTCAGCATCACAAGGCAGGACCGATTTTATTACTTCCGAAAGGTATACGCGAAATATTTTTCACGCTAGGAGTCCATGGTTCTCGTGCAACTCTTAATCGCTGCACGATGTCTTTTTCAGCTGGAACAACTTTACTTTTGCTGCAACCTGTATTCTTTGTCTTACGGTACGTTTCGCAGTAACCCAGCAACGTTCAGTTTATAGCTTTATTCTATTTTTTTTTTTTTTTTGTCGTAAACTTCTTGTTCAGTATATGGGTTTATGTTTCCCTTATAACCTCCATGTTCAGTACTACTTTTCTCCTGAAACTTACTATGTTCACTATACGTTTTCCCTGTGACCTCCACCTTTCAGGATACGGCGGTTCGCATTTCTTCTCATCAAGACTTTTCTAAACCGCAAGAATTCCGCCCTCAACACCGCTCTATCATTGTCAAGCGCCCCCACAGACCCCTGGCGGGCAACTCCAACCTGTGTGCCGTTCGACAATTTGCACTTTTGGGTCAGGTCGATGTCTTTCAGCGCCTGAAGACTCCCAGCTTTGACGTAACCACCACATGCAATCAGCCATAAATCTCTGAAATGTTGATGCCTTCTTGTGTATAGAGAGCCGTGACCAACACACTCTAAGTCATACAATGTACTGGTTTTGAAATGCAGCTTTTCTTCTTCTTCTTCTTCTTTTTTTTTTTTGTGTGTGTGTGTGTGTGTACTATACGACGACGCAAACGCTGGTCACATATTGTGTTTGCCTTAAACTGATGAAACTTTCTGGTTCAGTACATACAGTACACAGAGACCTTTGGGAGAACGTATACCCTTCAGACGCAAACATCTGAATCAATGTCATATAACATGCAACAACAACAAAAACAACAACATTAGTAATAATAATAAGTGCAGAACATCCTCCTTTACCACCATTAATGAATTTTCTAAAACATACTGTACTCTAACTTCTAAGTAAGATAAAATGCAAAATGTTCCAAAGTTGCAGTCACTTTGGCAAAGGCATCAGCAGACCACGAAACCAAACACTGACAGCCTGGTCGCTGGCACTGCTTCATCGACATGATATGATGATTATAGAAATAATAATAATAATAATAATAATAATAATAATAATGATAATGATAACAATAGTAATAGCAATAATAATAATAATAATAATAAATAATAATAATAATAATAATAATAATCTATCTATCAATCTATTGCCAGACGCCTCAATCCCGTTTGGGGTGGCCACAAACAAATCGCCTCCAAGTCGCCCTGTCCCCCGCCATTTCACTGCCCTGCTCCCAACTCACACCCCTCTCTCTCATATACCTCTCCACCCCATCTCTCCATCTCATCCTCGGCCTTCCCCTCCCTCTTCCCCCCTCCACCTCACTCACATACACTCTCTTCGTCAGTCTTTCACCCTCCATCCTCTCCACATGGCCAAACCACCTCAGTGTGTTCCTCATAACGCTTCCTATCACATCCACACCACAACGCTCCTTTATATCCTCATTCGTCAGCCTGTCTCTCCATGTGACTCCACAGGCTCCTCTTAGGTAACTCATTTCCACTGCTCTCACTCTTGACTTGTGTCCCTCCAACAACGTCCAAGCTTCACTTCCATACGTTAGAGTTGGTATCACAATACTGTCATGTAGTAACTTTTTCACTTCCATGCTCACTTCCCTGTTTCTTATCACTGCTTTCAAAGAACCAGCAACCTTTCTTCCCTGCTGTACCCTTTCATGCACTTCACCCTCCAAACCTCCATCCTTACTCATCACACTACCCAAGTACTTAAACGTACTCACATTTTCCAATTCCTCACCATCCAACCTCGCAGTACATTCACTGACTTCACCTCTCTCAAAGATCATCACTTTACTCTTCCCTATATTCACCTTTAGATTCCGTTTCTTACACACTCTCCCAAACTTATCCACCAAGCCTTGCAGCTCCCCTTCGTCTTCACTCAACAACACAGTATCATCTGCAAACAACAGTACAGGGAGTTTCCAAACACTATCCTCTCTCACCAGGGCTACTCCAACATCCACTACCCTACCTTGTACCTCTTTTATTACCCCATCCATGTACAGATTGAACAACCATGGAGACATGACACATCCCTGTTTCAACCCAACTTTCAAAGAGAAAAATTCACTTAGTTCACCATCCACACGCACTGCAGCCTTCGCACCATCGTACATACTCTTCACAGCATTCAACAACTTCCCATCTACTCCATATATTCTTAATACTTTCCACAATCCTTGTCTATCCACCCTGTCATATTCTTTCTCCAAATCCATGAAAGCCGCATACAACTTCTTTCCCTTCTCTAGAAACTTTTCCACTAAAGATCTAAGAATGAATATCTGATCTACACAACCTCTTCCCTTCCTAAAGCCTCCCTGTTCTTCTCCAACTAATTTCTCTGTTCTTTCTCTAACTCTGTCAGTAAGTATCCTACCATACACTTTTCCTAATAATAATAATAATAATAATAATAATAATTATTATTATTATTATTATTATTATTACTATTATCGTACTAGCCCTAATTTCCACCTACGAGATGGAGTATGACAGAATCCACAAAGAATGCGAAAGCAAATAAGTAGAACCGCAAGCATCGAGGCCAGTGCAATGGGCCACACAATCATTAACATCATTTAAGCCTTCGAAATCTTGGCACCAACTCGTGAACAAAACCCATCACTACCTTAATTACTATTATTATGATTAATTTTTTTTAAAGATCCTCTTCACATACGTACACTTGTGGGATAGGGGTCAATCAGTGAACTATCAACCCCTGTCAGGTGTCTGTTCTTCAATATATTCTACCCATATATGTCCATCCCTTGTCAATTCCTTATCATCCTCATCTTCCAAGTTTACTCATCATTCACACCACTTTACACGCACGTACACAGACACACACACACACACACACACACACACACACACACACACACACACACACACACACACAGGATATATGGAGTTACCAACAATTTAACACGGCATACAACGTGGTAAGTTGGGCGACGACCATCCACTCATTGGATACAGTGTTGCGTTCTGGTGACTTGACAATGAAACGCCAAATGGTTTCCTGTAACATGGGAACTATTACTTACACTGGGTAGTAACCATATACCCAAGACGGCTGGTAGTCTACAGAGTTACGGCGATCCAACCTGATGGGGCAGGTAAGTGGTTATATTCGAGAAGAAATTGAGGTTTACTGCCCATATAACGCCACTTAGGGATTAGCGAGGCTAGTCGTCCTTGCCTTAAATGCCGGGAATGAGTAACGTAGCGCCAGGGCCCCATGCTCCTGATAGGGCAAAATAGGACTGGATGATTTTACACACACACACACACACACACACACACACACATATATATATATATATATATATATATATATATATATATATATATATATATATATATATATATATATGTATATATATGAGACAATGAGAAATTGATAATATTCTTATTCTTATTCTTATTATTTCCCCCTGCGGGTAGTGGGGTTTCAAGAGTACTCCCCCAGTATCCCTGCTTGTCGTACGAGGCGACTAAAAGAGTTGGTGATGGGTTAGTGCACCACCCCGTAAAAAGAACTAACTAAACAAGCGAATAAAGCGCCTCGGACCAGGACGGACCAAACGTTGACGACTAAGGAACGGACAAAGGACATTCTGAGGGCAGGAACGTGGAATGTGAGAGTGAATGATGAAGTGAAAGAGAGATTGTTCACGTGCTTGAGGATGCAAGAATGGATTTTTGTGGATTGACTGAACTAACTGGAAAGGTGAAAGGGTGAGAGAATGGGAATATGGTTTAGGTATATGTGCGGAAGTTAATAAGAATGAGAGGGCAAGAGAGGGAGTATGTCTGATGATAAGCAAGAAGTGGAAGGAGAATATAAGAGAGCGTGGATGGTATACGTTTATTGATATCTGGTCGACAGGACGGAATGCATTATCAGGGAGTAGGATTGTTGCTGGGTTGTAAGGCAAATAAGGCTTTATGTGAGTGGTATCCTGTAGATGAGCGATTGTTATACGCACGGTTTAAATCAAATCATGGCAACATCAGTCTGTTTGTGTGTTATGCACCTACTAATGATGCACTCGATGAAAGGAAAGACACATTTTATGAAAAGTTGCAAGAAGGAGTAGGAAGGGTACCTAGACATGATGTTTTGATCTGCGTTGGAGACTTTAATGCAGTAATGGGCTGTTCAAATGAGGGATTTGAGGCATGTATGGGTAAGATGGGAGTTGGTAGTAGGATGAGTGAAAACGGAGTGAGGTTTGGAAGCTTCTGTCTAGCAAATGACTTAGTCATCGGGGGCACACTCTTTCAGCATTGCAATATACACAAGACAACTTGGGTGTCGCCGTGTGGAAAATATAAAAATCAGATTGATCACATCGCTATCAGTAGGAGGCATAGAAGTTCTCTGCTAGATGTTCATGTTAAACGGGGAGCGGATATTGGTAGTGACCATCAACTCAGCATTGCAAAAATAAGGTTTAAACTTAAAAATCAGAAGAAGGAAAAATCTGGTGTTGGTAGATACGATATTGTTAAGCTTAGAAGGGAAGGAGAAGAAAAGGAGGAATTCAGATTAGAATGCAGAAATAGGTTTTTGGTGTTGGAAACGTTGGAAGATGGGGAGAGAAGTGTAGATGAGATGTGGGAGGATGTGAACAAAGTTTTGCATGAGACTGCTGAATGTACGATTGGAAGGAGACATAGATTCAGGAGAAAGAAATGGATATCAGAGGAAACGTGGGATATGATAAAAAAGAGAGGTGAGGCTAAATTGAGGAGTGAGATGCAATGCGTTGATGAACGAGAGATTGAATTAGCAAGAGCTGCGTACTGGAGTTTGAATTCAGAAGTAAGAAGGTTAGCTAGGAGAGATAAAAGAAGATGTGTGGATGAAAAGGTTGCAGAGACTGAAATCTTAATAAACAAAAATGATGGACAGAGTCAAAGAATAGCATATGAATCGATTAGAGAACTGAGTGGTAATGCAGGTAAACGCAAGGAAATACCAGTTAGAGACAGGGAAGGAAATTTATTGACCAAAGATGGAGATATTAAAAATAGATGGAAAGAGCATTTTGAGACAGTTCTTAATAGACCAATACCACCAGAAGAGGATATACCGTCTGCTCAGGAAGATTTAAATATAGAAACAGGAGAGTTGAGGCTTGCAGAAGTGGAGAAAGCAGTAAAACAGTTAAAGAATAATAAGGCACCAGGGGAGGATGGTTTATTTCCGGAAATGTTTAAGGTGGAGGGGGATAGATTAATAATGATCTTGACCAAGCTATTCAATAAGATATGGGTGACGGGGTTACTACCATCAGTTTGGAAGAATGGTGTAATTGTTAAAGTTCCGAAGAAGGGAGACCTGAGTGAATGTGGTAATTGGAGGGGAATCTCTTTGTCACCGATAGCTTTGAAAGTTTTCAGTAGAGTGTTGTTAAATAGGTTGGAGCCGGTGGTTGAGGGTATTCTGAGGGATGAACAGGCTGGTTTTAGAAAGGGACGTGGTTGCAATGATCAGATCTTTATAGTTAGGCATTTGATGCAGCAAGTTAATGAAATGAGAGTACCGTTAAGTCTTTGTTTTGTTGATTTTGAAAAGGCTTTTGATAGTGTTTCGAGAGAGACTATGGGGAAGATCATGAGACATTATGGAATACCAGAGGAGTTTGTGAGGGTCATTATGAACATGCATGAGGACACATTTTGTAAAGTGATGGTTGATGGTTGTCTGAGTGATTCGTTTGAAGTCAAGTCCGGAGTAATTCAAGGTGGTGTTCTATCGCCTTTACTATTTATATTGGTCATTGATTACATTATGAAACGCGTTGGAACAGAAACCAGTGCAGGTATACTTTGGGGAGAGAACAGGAAACTTTTGGATTTAGATTATGCAGATGATATAGTTTTGATTTGTGATGGGCCAGAAGAGATGCAGAGAGTGTTGGACTGTTTGGTGAGTGAAGGTCGCAAGGTGGGTTTGGTTATTAATTGTGGAAAAACTGAAATAATCAATATGAATATGGAAAATGCGCAGGAATGTGTAATTGGAGGTATGGTTGTAAAGCAAGTTGATAGGTTTAAATATTTAGGTACTTATTTAGCCAAGGATGGTTCTTTGAACTTTGAATTCGAGGAAAGGTTAAAGAAGGCTAATCAGGCAATGGGAATGCTTAAAAATATTTGGAATAATAACAATTTCTCTGTGCATACAAAAATCAAACTTTATAAGGTAATGGTTAGGAGTATCTTAATTTATGGACACGAGTCTTGGTACAGCACAGTGACTATGGAAAATAAATTCTTGGTGTTTGAAAATAAAGCACTTAGAAGAATATTAGGAGTTAAGTGGTGGGAAAGGATACCAAATAGTAGAATTAGAGAAATAACGGGAGTGCAGCCGATCGATGAATATGTTAGATTCTCACGATGGAAGTGGCTAGGACATGTGTATAGGAGACAGGGAATAGTACGAGGTACACCAGGGTGGGTGGCACTTGGTAGGAGAGGTAGAGGAAGGCCAAAAGAGACGTGGGTGAGGACAATGAGACAGGAAGCTGGAGATGAGTGTTGGGGAGATCTTGAGGAGTTAGCACAAGATAGGATGTGGTGGTGTGAGTTCATCGAGGCCCTATGCATCCCCGAGGGTGCCACAGGAAATGATTGATTGATGAGACAATGAGAAATTGATAATATTCTTATTCTTATTATTTCCCCCTGCGGGTAGTGGGGTTTCAAGAGTACTCCCCCAGTATCCCTGCTTGTCGTACGAGGCGACTAAAAGAGTTGGTGATGGGTTAGTGCACCACCCCGTAAAAAGAACTAACTAAACAAGCGAATAAAGCGCCTCGGACCAGGACGGACCAAACGTTGACGACTAAGGAACGGACAAAGGACATTCTGAGGGTAGGAACGTGGAATGTGAGAGGAGTGAATGATGAAGTGAAAGAGAGATTGTTCACGTGCTTGAGGATGCAAGAATGGATTTTTGTGGATTGACTGAACTAACTGGAAAGGTGAAAGGGTGAGAGAATGGGAATATGGTTTAGGTATATGTGCGGAAGTTAATAAGAATGAGAGGGCAAGAGAGGGAGTATGTCTGATGATAAGCAAGAAGTGGAAGGAGAATATAAGAGAGCGTGGGCGATTGTACTGTATGTGTGTATGCTCCAACAGAGAACCGAGTGGCAAGAGTGAAAGATGAGTTTTGGGCGAGAGTAGAAGCATGTATGGACAAATTTGAGAGGAGCGAGAGAGTGCTTTTGATTGGAGACATGAATGGCAAAGTTGGGAATGTACGAGTGGATGGAGTGGTTGGTCAGTGGGGTGTTCCAGCTGAAGTAGATGGGAATGGTAGTGCTTTGGTGGACATCTGTGCTGGTATGGGGTTGGCAATAGCCAACACCTACTTTCGACATAAGATGATCCACCGGTATACATGGAGGGTAATGAGGAGGATGGATGGTGAACTTGTTGAACGTGTGTGGATGAGCGAATGAGAAGACAAGTGTTGGATGCAAGAATGTGGAGAGGGTAGGGGAATGGAGTCTCGGACCATCACTTAGTGATGGCCAAGGTAAAGCTGCAAAGAAAATGGTTGAGGAGACGAAGGGGAAGACAGGACGAAACAGCTCCTGTGAGAAGAGTGGAGAATTTGCAAGAGAGTGAGAAAATAGCAGAGTATAAGAGCATAGTGGAAGAAAGATTGGGAAGGTATGAGCTAGAGCAGATGGAAGGGGTGGAAGACGTATGTAAGATATTTACGGAAGAGATAGGCGCAGCGTGTGAGGTGGTTTGTGGAGTGAGGAGGAGATGCAAGGGTGTGCAAGGGACAGCATGGTGGAATGATGAGGTGAAACAAGCTGTGGAACAAAAGAAGAAGGCATATAGTGAATAGTTAGCGAGTAGAGGTAGGGGAGAAGATAAGAGAGAGAAGAGAGAGGTATATGTGAGCAGGAGAAGGGAGGTTAAGAGACTGGTGAAGGAGAGTAAGAAGAAAGTGGATGAAGAGTTTGGGAGGAATCTGAGTGTGAAATGGAGGGAAAGTAAGAAATTGTTTTGGAAGGAGGTAAAGAAAGTAAGGCAGTGAGAAAAGGGAAATAGTAGGAGAGTGAAAGACAGGAATAATATATTGTTGGTGGAGAAGAGAGAGAAATTGAGATGGAAGGAGCACTTTGAGGATTTGTTGAATGTAGGGAGTGAGAGCAGTGAGAGTATAAGTGGTTGGGGAATGGCTGGGAGAAGAAGAGATGAGAGGAGGAAGGAAGAGATCAGTAGGGCGGAAGTAGTGGAAGCAATGAAGAAGATCAAGTTGGGAAAGGCCCCAGGAATTGATGGAGTGTGTGGTGAAATGCTGAGGTATGGGGGTGAGATTGTTGTGGAGTGGATTTGGAAGTTGTGTAGATTGGCTTGGGAAGAGGGAAGAGTTCCAGAGGACTGGAAATCAGGTATAATTGTTCCTTTATACAAAGGAAAAGGGGAGAGAGAAGTATGTGGTAACCATAGGGGTATTTGCCTTCTTAGTGTGACTGGCAAAATATATGGCAGAATACTCATTGATAGGGTTAGGCGTTTGACAGAGGAGCTAGTTGGAGAAGAACAAGGGGGATTAGGAAGGGAAAAGGGTGTGTAGATCAGATATTTGTTCTAAGATGTTTAGTGGAGATGTATCTAGAGAAGGGAAAGAAAGTGTATGCTGCCTTCATGGACTTGGAGAAAGCTTATGACAGAATAGATAGGCAAGGTATGTGGAAAGTATTAAGAATATATGGAGTGGATGGGAAATTGTTGAATGCTGTGAAGAGTATGAACGAAGGAGCTAGGGCTACGGTGCGAGTGGATGGTGAGCTGAGTGAGTTCTTTGATCTCAATGTGGGACTGAAACAGGGTTGTGTGATGTCTCCATGGCTGTTTAATATATACATGGATGGGGTTGTAAAGGAGGTGCAAGGTAGGGCAGTGGATGTGGGGGTGGCTCTAATGAATGAGGGTGAGATTTGGAAGATTACGGTGTTGCTGTTTGCTGATGATACAGTATTGTTGAATGAAGATGAATGGGAGTTGCAAGGTTTGGTGAATGAATTTGGGACAGTGTGTAGGAGGAGGAAGCTGAAAGTTAATGTAAACAAAAGTAAAGTTATGGTGTTTGAGAGGAATGAAGTCACAGAGTGTGCAGTGAGGTTGGATGGTGAGGATATGGAGAATGTGAGTGCATTCAAGTACTTGGGTAGTGTGATGAGTAAGGATGGAACTTTGGGGGATGAAGTGCGTGAAAGGGTACAGCAGGGAAGGAAGGTTGTTGGTTCACTGAAAGCAGTGATTAGAAATAGGGAGGTGAGTATGGAAGTTAAGAAGTCACTGCATGATAGTATTGTGATCTCTACCCTGACGTATGGAAGAGAGGCGTGGACCTTGCAAGAGGGGAACAAGTCAAGAGTGTGAGCAATGGAAATGAGTTACTTGATAGGAGCATGTGGAGTGACATGGAGGGACAGGTTGACGAATGAAGAAGTGAAGGAACGTTGTGGGGTGGATGTGGATGTTGTTGAGAAGATTAGGAGAAATACACTAAGGTGGTTTGGGCATGTGGAGAGAATGGAGAATGAAAGACTGGCTAAGAGGGTGTATGTAGGTGAGGTGGAGGGAGGGAGAGGGAGGGGTAGACCGAGGATGAGGTGGAGGGATGGAGTTGAGAGGTATATGAGGGAGGGGGGGTGAGCTGGGGGGAGGGTAGTCAAATGGTGGGTGACAGAGCGACTTGGAGGCGTTTTGTCTGCGGCCACCCTTTGCGGGATTAGGGAGCCGGGCTATAGATAGATAGATTATTATTATTATTATTATTACTATTATTATTACCGGAATCATCTCCTGACTACCATGAAGTGCGCATATACCCTATCCGTCCAGGACACTTCGGTCGACCCACAAAACTATCCTTGTATTTGAACATTTATTAAAAAATATGAGACAAAGTCCGGTAGGTATTTTAATATCCATAAATTATCTTTTAAGATGTTACCAATTAATCGAGACGTCTCTTAATCCCCTGACTTCCAGGGGTTAATTTGCTTAGAATACAATTATCAAGCAGTAGCCAGGATATAATATATAGGGTACCATTAATAAAACATGGAATAAAATATAATCATCTGGCATCAGTAATAATTTCTAGGAACTAAGAATTTCCAGACACCAAAAAATATTGAAAAATATCGCTCACAACCAATTTCACGGACCTACGAGTACCCACACTTCTTTGTTGAGTGTATCTTCTACCATAACCGTGGTGGGTGTACCCCGTGCAGGCACCAGGCCACACACACTGGGTGATAGTGGTGTGGTGTGTGTAAGGCTGTGGTAGTTAAGGCTCCATTTATCCTGGGTAGTAGGTACTGATGGTGTCACTGCCAGGTTGTTAGTGAATCATTTGTCACGGGGACGCCACCACCACCACCAACACCACCATCCCAAACTCTCACACGGCGGAGTCACACTGAGCAAAAGTGGCTAACATGTAAGCCACTTTCGTGAGCCGCTTTCATTTAATCTTACCTCCTGCTCTAATTAGATATTTCATTCACATTTTAAAACATGTTGAAAAATTATATTTAGCTCATTTAAGTCATTATCACAGCAACAAACCACCTAGCAAGGTGAATCCCACTGACTGTTGGTCATTTGGCTCGCAAAAACGGCTAACATGTTAGCCGTTTTCTGCCCAGTGTGACGCTGGCTTTAGAGTCATGTATGTGTGACAGGGCGCACTGCCTCTTTTATATATATATATATATATATATATATATATATATATATATATATATATATATATATATATATATGTTCTGTGGTACAGTGGTAGAGTGTGCGTTTCGTACACCGGTGAACCAGAGTTCGCGCCCAGCCAGGGTAATAAACTTTGGGAGTGTTCACCCGGCCACGTACTGCATTGACGGACACAAGGGGTGCTGTGGTCGAACCAGTGTCGCTTACTATAAAGTATGCTTGCACCCAGTCGGCTTGCGCGGGCCGATTACACTCGGTTCACAGACTACACACACATCCAAAGCCACTACAACACTACCATTACACTTACAAGCACTTCTCACCCCACATACAATCTCTACCAGACAGCCTAAGCCACTTGGTAGAGATACATTGGCTGTATCATCCCGACTTCGGTCAGGATAGGCTGGTCCTGCAGTGGATACTCAAACGGCTGATGATATATATATATATATATATATATATATATATATATATATATATATATATACTATACAGTGAGAGAGAGAGAGAGAGAACTGTAATATTCAGCTCCTAAGCACTGTATACCCCAATCAATAAGTCTGTGCATTTGTCTGAATGTTTGTTTAATCGTCTGTTTCTACATAACTAAATACTACAATCACCAAACAACATGTTACTTCGGTTAAGGAATATTTTGACCATTAACCTTCTGCAATCGAGTTCACATCCTAACAAAGTGACATCATCATCGCTTAAATTCCCTCTGCAAAGCTATTTCAAAGAAGTGAGTAAGATCCACAAACAGGAAGTGGGAATCATATAAGTAGGAGAAACTACAAACGTAAAGTGCTGGAGGTTTCTTTTCACCGACCAACAGGATCTCAACCCTTAGTCATCTTCCTTTGCCAACATTTTTCTGTGTTTCATTGACCTTATAAGCAGTTCAACATCTTCACTTTCACGATTTAAGCTAAACCTACACACGCAACGCACTTTTCACAGTCTACAAACAATTCACTCTGATAATGCATTTCATTGGTTATTCTTGCGATCTTAGGGCGCTTCAACTTACCTTAGGGGAGATTTTTCGAACTGGAGGTAGAAATAGTTTCCAGTAGCCCCTTAAATACGAGAGACCTTTCCCATGCCGAATAAAATCGTCAAAGTAGCAAGAATACACTAAAATGGATGCTACCTGAGCGATGAGGGAAAATATCAACTCAAAATGGATTATTAAGAAAGCATAAACGTCCCCAGCAGCGGCCTCTCTACATCCCAACAAGACCATTTCGAGGTCATAACAGATGATCCAATGGTGATTTGTTACTGTCCCTTTACATTCCTGTTCATTCTACTTTTGGAAATTCGGTGAAGCTTGTCACTATATTGAGCACGTGCATGGACTTTACATAGTCACGCACAGTTATTTAACTTCCAGCTATCCTTGTACGGTTTGTATCCTTTTATATGTACTTCCTTTCAAGTATGCGTCGATCTATTTCTGATGTTACAGACGCCCACTGCGTTTTTAATCCCAAGGCTACTGAGGCGGTGTCTCTCAGAGTTCTGTCGTTTCACCAACTCCTTTTATTCACTGATGATCAAATGAAATGTCCACTTAACACTATCCATTCATAAGACAATGATTCCACCTAATCACAACAGTCATTACAACTTACACAATGAGGCTACATTATAACTAACTTCTGGCTTATTTATCACATCTAAATGGGAGGGTGAGGGGAGTCGTGTTTTTTTTTTTTTTTTGTACGTCTGTAAAACTTAATTACCCATCTTTCCAATCACTAAAATCGTCCAAAGGGGTAACTCATATTGCTTTCAACAACGCACATCAATCCAACATCTCTTGGTACTCTCAGGAGCTAAATGTGCTAAACCTACTTTGTGTTTTCTCCAACCGTGCAGATGCTGGTTTTGTCCAGAGATCTGATTCGACCCATGGTAGGGTGAAGTCAAAGTTTATGTCTCATCAGCTCACCTCCTTTCACTAACGTCCTCCAGTGTCTCTTTCTTAGGCACAATGATGCATGTCTTTCTTTATTAGTGCTGCCACTTATTTCCCCTTGTCCAAGGTGGCACACAACACCTATCTTACCACATATTCTGACCCCAAATTTGATTTATTCCCTAACATACGATTTGGTACTCTCAACGTTTCATATACAAAACTGTTCACAACTCTTGAACACTTTTTCACGGTCCGTCTTTGCCCCAGCTTAAGACCTCCAGTCGTAAGACCAATATGACACACAGATGCAACACAATAATATGTAGTATGTAATAGAATAGGTGTTCTTTGTTATAAACGACTACATAAGTAGATAACGAAAATCCTTTCACATGAAATGATAAACCCTGGCCTGAAAGATATTTAACGCCCCCACAAACATGGGAAAATGTAATATACCGTCATGCCAGAAAATACACAATTCTGCCACTGTGGAAAGTATACGAACGTAATCCTCCTATGACGAAAGCTATAAAACTGTCACTATAACAAGCAAGGTCTCATCATGACAGAAAATGTAAAATCCCACAATGAGAAAAAAAAAATCCTGCAAAACTTAACAGTTTCATTAAACAATACGTAACTTGAAAAGAAAATCTCTCTCTCTCTCTCTCTCTCTCCTAACCCTGGAGACAGCTGGTCCACCCATAGGTATTTCCGGCTAATAAGTGAATTAGGAAAGACGCGAGACGTGGGGAGACAAGAGAAAAGATAGGAAGGACAGAAGAGGGGAGGAAAGAGAGAACAGCAGGGAGGAGAGGGTAGGGAGGGAGGAGAGAGAAGGGAGGGAGGAGAGAAGGGGGAGGAATCACAGCCCCGGGAAGGGAACAGACGCAGGTGAGAGAGGAGGGAGGAGGGTTTGGGTGGAAGGAAATGAATGGCGAGTGGGAAAAGGGCGGGAGGAAAATTGAAACTGAGGGATCGAAAAGCATGAGACGGGAAGGGAAGGAGGGTAAACGGGGAGGGCGGGGCGGCGAAGACAGGAGGTGGAAAGGAGAAAGTATATGTTAGAGGGTATGATTAAAAAAAAAAAGGATTGGAAAAATTTAAACAAAAACTTCAGAAAACCCGGAAAAGATGCACCAATGCGAAGATAATAAGAGCGATGGACGTTATGCAGGGAAAAAACACGCAACCGCAGAGAGGTAAAATATACAGGATATGATGATGGGGAAATAAAGACTAGGGAATCGGGATGCAATGACAAGTGGATAAAAATAACAGCGAACTGATGAAAAATTACACTGACGGATTAAAGATGAGATTAATGATCAGGAAGGAAGGCTGGAGGGACCACACACACACACACACACACACACACACACACACACACACACACACACACACACACACACACACACACGCTAATTCCTAAAAAAAAAAAAAAAAAAAATGTAATATCCCAGCAAACAGCGTAATCAGAGTCAAGCAGGTCGTGTAATTACCACTCGCGGGCCACGAGAAAACGGGATAAGTTGCGGGCGTGATCTCTTAAGTTATGGCCTCTTTGTGTTGCTGCAGCGTCGCCATGACAACAGTAAAGTGTGCCGTTTTATGAGCGTATTCATGAGTGGCAAGAATTTTATGTGCGCTTTAAACGACCGTGTGTGTATTTTCGTGCGCTTGTACTTTTTTTTTTTTTTTTTCACGTGGACATGCATGGTAAGTTTTCATGCGGATATGTAAGTTTTGCTGTAATGACGGACGTGTTTTTATGTAGATATGTTAGTTTTTATGTGGCCATGCTTTTATACTGATATGTCTGTTTTCATGTGGAAGTCTTCAAGTGGATATGTATGCTTTTGTGGATATGTACGTTTTCATGTGGATGTGGACGTTTTCATGTGGATATGTGCGATTTCATGTGGATATGTGCGATTTCATGTGGATATGTGCGTTTTCATGTGGATATGTACGCCTTCATGTGGATGTGGAAGTTTTCATATGAATATGTAAGTCTGATGTGGATGTAGAAGTTTTATATGGTATGTAAGATTTCATATGGATATAAAAGTTTTATGTGGATACAGTATGTATGTTTTCACGTGGAAGTGTATACTGTCATGTGGATATGTTAGCTTTCACGTCAATATTTAAGTTTTCGTATGTACAAGTATATGTGGGCTAAGGGACTGAAAAGAGAGGCTGCCAGAAATCGAGCAACTTGGAAAGCCGCCATTAGGTGATGAAGGTCGACACAGGCAAGCATGGTGGTGCTTCCATAAACGATACGGTAAGACATCTATGTTTTCATGTGGTTATTTATGTTTTCACGTGGTTATGAACGTTTTCAAATGGATATGTAAATTTTCATGTAATTATGTATGTTTTCACGTAGTTATGTAAGTATTCTGAACACTGAATATTTTAAGATTAGAGTGGGACAGCTAGATTGTAAGAAATTAGGATAGTTAGAAAAAAAGCACTGTAATTTTCTTGAATTTTAATTCGGCAAGCATTTCCTCCCAGCAACGTCTTGCACCCCCTCACCCCATTACCTGTGGCCCTGTCTGTGGTCTCACGCCACTGCCCCCTTCAGGCATTTCCTCTACTACTCAACTCACAGCCCGATTGATGTTGTCTATTCAGATGACTTCCCTCAAGGTTGGGATAACTTTAGCAATACATTTCGTTGGTAACATACGATTTTATTGAACTGAGTCAACGAGTATGAGTGTCAGTACTGTTGTCACAACCCCATCATGGTCGAGACAACTCTAAATAGTGTATTCCAGCTGATGCCTGAGGATTTTATGCAACTGACTCATAGCAGCTTGTATGTTACTGCAGGCTGCCACTAAATTTCCCTCCCGGCAGCCCCTCTTATTCCTTCTACTCAACCCTCCATCAACCATCATCAACTCTCCCTCTTCACTCCATCAACCCTCTGTTTTCCCTCTATCAGCCTCTTTTCTTCCTTTCCTCCAACCACTCTTCCCTCCATCAATCCTCTCTTTTCTCGCCATTATCCCTTTTCCTTTCCTCCATCAACCATTTTCTCCCTTTCCTCCGATCTCGTCCTTCCATCAACCCTTTCTTCTTCCTCCATCAGCCTTCTCTTCCCTTCCTCCATCCCTTTCTCTTCCCTCCATCAACCCTCTTTTTTCTCTCCATCAACCCTTTTTCTTCCCTAACTCCATCCCCTTCTCTTCCCTCCGCGATCCCTTTCAATTCCTTGTCGCTGGAACTAATTATACACTCGAGAGTTCTCTCTCTCTCTCTCTCTCTCTCTCTCTCATGCCATGGAGACCTCTGACCTCCGCCTCTTAACCCCGTTTTCGTTTTCCTTCTCCCTCATTTCCATCCTTTTTCTCCCTTCTATGTGAGTCCCTCATTATATATCCCCACCCCATAATTTTTGCTCTCTCTCTCTCTCTCTCTCTCTCTCTCTCTCTCTCTCTCTGACACCTAACCACACCTGCCTGCTACACCTGTGATACCAAAGAAATAAAACTGTGGAGTACAACAACGTCTGGGGAAGTCATGAAGATTGTGTTACAGAGGAGAAAGGGAAATTTAAACCCATTCATTCCTGCTGTCACTACAGGAGATGTGTTTTCACCTGACAGAGATCCCTAACCCGCTGTCCGCTCAAATGACGGCCGAGTCAAACTGTAGGGATGGCTAAACTGGTAACCAAAGAGGTTTCGTTTCTAATCCAAAGACTCAAGGAATTTCATGCAACCCAGACACAGATTTCAATAGTTTTAGAAAGGACCTCTTGTTCCACGGTACAATAACATCCATTTTAATTTCCCTCTTTCCATCGATGGGGAGTTTCCTTTTAGTTAACACCTCTCGGTGTGAAGAAATTAGAAAATCTCCATTCACCACGTACGTGCAATAACACCCTTTCTATCTATTTACTTATTTACTTACCTTGTATAACACCCTTGTCTTCATTAAGGTATTCATTCAAACTTTTCATATCACCAGATTATTTCATTAATTTCAGAAAGAACCCCTCGTACTGGAGGGGTCTGAAACACTCTCCATTACACGTCGCAGCACAACAGTATTTCTTGGAGTTAATAATTGCTATCAACAAACAATTTAATTTAATCAGGAAGGACTTGTACAGAGGGGAAGGAAGACGAGAGGGATGGGAAAACGGAGAAATGAGAGAAACGGAAATGGAGACGGGAGGAAAATGGAAAAAATGGGACACAATGGAGAGGAAACAGGAGAAAACAAGAAACTGAAGGAAAAGAAAGGCTTGAAAAGGAAGAAGAGGAGACAAGAATATATGATAAATAAGGATGAAAACGGAAACGAAAATCAAGCAAGGGAGAAAACAGGGAAGGGAAAGGAAAGAGGCAAGGAGATGAAAAAGGATGCGGAAAGGGAAAAGAGGGCGAAGGGGAGGGGGGAGACGAGAGATAGGAAATGGGAGCAATAACGAGGAAAATGGAGAAGGGAAGACAAGGGCACGAAAGGAGAGAAATGGAGAAGACGAAGGAGAGGAGGGGAGTAAAGAGGAGACACGGACAAAATGGAGCGGAAAATGATAAAAAGAACGATCAGGGAAAGAGAAAAGATAAATGGAGATGGAAGAAGGAAGGAACAGGAGAAGGAAGTACGAAGTGGGGAGGGGAGAGGAGAGAGAAGGAAAGAAAGAGGGGAAGAAAGAAGTAAGTGGGTGAGGAGGTACGGAAAGAAGGAACGAGAAAAGAGAAGAAAAAGAGAGAAAGTGGAGTGAAGGAAATCGTTCAAAGAGGATAAAAGAGGGAAAGCATGAATGGAGGGAAAAAACATATACGAAATAAAATCGACAAAATACACACACACACACACACACACACACACACACACACACACACACACACACACACACACACACACACACACACACACACACAAACTTGAGGTTAAACGCAAACATTTTCATACACATTTTTCTGTCTGGATTCCTCACGTCAACGACCGCACTTTTTTCTTACGCAATCCCTTTTTCTACTGTCTGTGGACGTGATGTTCTTTTTCGGTCTCCTCTGTATCTGTTTCATCACCTCGTCTTTTCCATCACACTTTTTCTGTTCACTAAATACGTTGTTTCTGATGTTTCTGCGCCTCCTAATAATTTTTGAAAAGCTCACATTATTTTTCTTGATATACATGCTACTAATTTCCTTTGTGCTAGACTGACTCAGAGTTTTGTTGCTGTATTGGGCCTTAAAATGGTATCTTTCCATCTTGAGCTGTGACCTGAAACAATAGTTTAACATTTGAATATGTTGCTAATAACGAAGAAATGCTATAGAAAGGATGCAGAGCCAAAATATTACCTTTTTGTGCCAATGAACTCTGTGAAGTAAGCTGCGAAATGACGAAAGCCTGTGTCAAGCTAAGGTAGAAGGACAATAACATCTGACAGCTGTTAACTCCATATAGAGGGCATATTCGCTTCTGTGTGCCAGGAGGGGGGAGGGTTCTCCTAAAACATTTTTTTTTTTTTTTCCACAGGGCATATTCAATGAATTTTTCGCTTCTTCAACTCTTGTCCTCACCATCAAATCCCTCGATTTTCTCTCTCTCTCTCTCTCTCCGAGACGATGTATTATTCTACTATCGCTGATGCACTGCATACTCTTTGCGCTGCCCTTTACTGAGGGGTCACGCACGCACGCACGCACACACACACACACACACACACACACACACACACACACACACACACACACACACACACACACACACACACACACACGTTAACCGCCATTTTCATCCTTCATTATTCACAACACGTTAGTTTTGCCCTCCAGTCTACAGCCAGTCTTTGAAAAGCAATGTATCCAAACATCTTCAAAGGAACTGAGATTATATTTGGTTTCCTCTCCATTGTTTTCGTTGCCTGTGATGACGTTTGCGGGCAGTATTTCACGTCCCGTCTTCCTTCATAGCTTTAACTTCAAACAAACAGTATACTCGTACCGTTTAATGCTTACGGGCCTGAAATCTCAAACTGGGACCAACCCCTTTGATGACCAAGTACCAGTTTGCTGATTTACACATTTGCATTTATTATTATAGTTACTTGCGTCGCAACACGACTAATATATGATAGCGGCCATGCTTACGGTGTTCTTGTTTTATACTAACGACCAATCTACTGTACATACCTTTCTTAGACGATTCCGGTGCTGTTCCTCCATCACTTCCCTCCTCTGACTTCCTCATGGCTGACATTAAAATTTCTTCAGCCGATGTATTTTCTGCCATCACTGGCCTCAATACTAACAAGGCATATGGGCCTGATGGAGTCACTCCTGTTGTTCACAGGAACTGTGCTTCTGTGCTTACACCCTGCCTAGGCAAACTCTTTCGCCTTTGTCTGTCAACCTGTACCTTTCCTTCTTGCTGGAAGTTTGCACTCATTCAGCCAGTCTCAAAGAAGGGTGACCATTCCCAACCCTCCAACTATCGTCCAATTGCTTTAACGTTCTGTATTTCAAAAGTTTTCGAGTCAATTCTGAATAGAAAAATTTTAAGGCATCTTTCATATCACAACCTTCTTTCTGATCGTCAGTACGGGTTCCGTCAGGGACGCTCCACTGGCGATCTTCTCATCTACCTTTCAGACTCCTGGTCATCCTCCTTTCGGGACTTTGGCGAAAACTTTGCCATTGCACTTGACATCTCAAAGGCTTTCGATCGAGTCTGGCATAAATCTTTAATGTCCAAACTGCCTTCTTACGGTTTCTATCCTTCTATCTGTGCAGCTTCCTTTCTGGTCGTTCTATAGTCGCTGTTGTAGACGGCCACCGTTCTTCTCCAAGATCTATCAACAGTGATGTTCCTCAGGGCTCTGTCCTATCACCAACTCTCTACCTTTTATTCGTCAATGATCTTCTAAGCTGTACATCTAACCCTATCCACTCATACGCTGATGACTCCACCCTTCACCTTTCCATTCGGTTCCCACAACGCCCATCTCAGCAGTTACTTCAACAGACAAGGGATGAGGCTATGGCACACCTAATGACTGATTTGGCTCGTATCTCTGATTGGGGTATAAATAATCTGGTTGTTTTTAATGCATCTATGACTCAGTTCTTACACCTATCAACCCGACAAAATCTTCCACAGGTATACCCACTACTGTTTAATAATATTCAGTTTAATCCTTCATCATCCTTGAACATGCTTGGGGCTTCAATTACTCAGGACTTATCTTGGAAAGATCATATGACGTCTCTTGTAAAATCTGCGTCCAAGAGATTAGGTGTGCTAAGCCGACTCCGTTCTTTCTTTACCCCCGCACAATTGTTGACTCTATACAGGGGTTTTATCGCTCCTGTGTGGAGTACAACACTCATGTGTGGGGAGTCTCCCCACATACAGCTCTTCTCAATAGGGTGGAGTCAAAGGCTTTTCGTCTCATTAACTCTCCTCCTTTTACTGACTCCCTTCAACCTCTGTCTCTTTGTCGCACTGTTGCATATTTATCTCTATTCTATCGCTACTTTAATGGTCACTGCTCCTCTGAACTGTATGCATGCATTCCTCCACCTTTACAACGGGCGCGTAGCACCCGTCTAGCAGCAAACTCTCATCTCTTTTCTGTCCAACTCTCTAATGCAAGAGTTAACCGTTACTCCCAGTCCTTCATTTATGCAACAGGGCAACTCTGGAACTGTCTCCCTCTGTCTGTATTTCCTGCTGCCTATGATCTCCAGTCTTTCACACGCAGTGTGTCCAGGCATCTCAAAATGAATGGATCTTGAATTTGGCTCTCTACTGTATTTTGTTTTTTCTTGGAGGGAATTGTTATTGCGGGCCTTTGGTTCCTTCTTCCTCGCATAAAAAAAAAAAAAAAAATTGCTACTTATCCAAATACAACCCTCACCTACTCAGTTCCTACATGTACCTCCACCCAAAACATCTCCTCTACTTATCCAAACTGCCCTCCTCTTACACCCACACCCGGCCCCCACACTCTTCTCCTAGCACTCTTGTCTTCCTTTTACAATACTCACTATTCCTGCCGCAGACGTCTAAGCTGAGCTTTGCAGTCAGCCAGCTGTACTCCCAGGTGGTGGACGCTCTCCTGTGCTGCCTCCTCGTCGTCACCTTCGCCACATAGCACCCGCAGCAACTCCTGAAGGAATGTAGGAGGGAGAGATGTAGATGTATGAGGCTATGCTGATAAAGATAGGAATTAATAAGAAGGGGTCCAACTTTAAGAATGAGGGAGTGGAAAGGAAAGGAAATATTATTTGAAAACAAGTTATTTAGGACATTTTCAAAAGTTCACAAGGGAAGGAATCCAAAATTTGAACTTCTGAGCTTTGTGACTATGAGCTGAGCAGGAATGTTTACCAGATATAAAAAAATCTCAGGCACAACATTCAAACCCTCCAAAATTCATTTAGTGAAGAAGCAGTTTTTCTGCTGAAGGCGTCCTTCTGCTTTGAGGAGGAGGATATGATGAAGGAAAATGAAAGAAAAAAAAAAAGGAATATACGCGGTGGAACCCATATACAACGAATTAGTGTACCTGGTTGAAGGCATCTCGCTCCTGTGCAAGGCGGCGACAGTGAGCCACCAGGAGGGAGAAGGCATGGCTGACCTGCTCCTCTGGCACTGTCTCCACCTGCGACCACTCAGACGGCCACACCGCCTCCGGGTTGTCCGTCACCTGAAATACCAAGGGCACCATAAATCATTATTATCACTGTTACTATTATTGGCTCTATCGGATACGTTTATGTGAAGCTACAGAATGTGGTGGAAGTTCTGGCGTATCAGACAGAGCCAGGATTCCGGGGGCCTGAATGATGAGTAACTGGAAGCGTGGCCCACTGGACTGGACAAACTTGGGCTGTATGGACGTTGCTACTCCTCACCCGGCCCTAGGGTGGGAAAGGAGGTCCGGATGATGATGATGATATATAATCATATATTTTTTTATTACTCATTGTCCCATTCCAAGGGTAGTTTATTTGTCACACTTCAGTTCAGTTCCAGAGTACAGATGAGTAAGACGTGGGCAGTGAACAGTGTATGTTGGCTTCATTACAATACTGAGTTAGGGGGCAGGGGGGTGGATTAGGAAAGAAGATAATAATAATACCCGGTAATAAAAGAATAATAATGATCATGATGATGATACTACTACTACTACTACTACTACTACTAATAATAATAATAATAATAATAATAACAATAACAATATGCATCATCATCATCATCATTTTCATCATCATCACAAATTGAATAAATCGTCTGGCAGTACTAATAAAAAAATTCGTACAGATGGCGTTGATTACACACACACACACACACACACACACACACACACACACATATATATATATATATATATATATATATATATATATATATATATATATATATATATATATATATATATATATATATATATATATATATATATATATATATATATATATATATATATATATATATATATATATATATATATAATGCTGATCAAATGCAGGGCACCTTCACATTTTTTTTTCTGAGACATGGCACCAGTTACACATTCGTGTGGGCAGCAAAGTATCATATTTCATTACTCCACCTGACAGTTTGTTCCGTTAAAGCTATAATGATTTTCTCCTAATTTTACTGAGACTGATAATAATAAAAGGAACAATGTATGTTATAGCATTTTTCCACCAATAATGATATGTACGTAAAATCCATCCACCCATCCATCTATTATCCAGCCCTAGGTTGTCCCCGACGTTAGGCTATTTACTCTAGATTGATGTTTAAATTAATCTGTATAATGACTGTCAGTGTGATATAGTTTGGGAGAGTGTGAATGAATGCAAAATACTGAAAGATGGTATGAAAAACGGAAAGCAGAAAAGAATAAGATACAAATAGAGTGACAGATATAGCATAAAACATGGAATGAACGATACAGTACGATACAGACAGCGAGAGAAACAATGTAAGCTGTATATAGAGCGAATGAGGTGAACTAGTGGTCGACCTTGTGAAGGAGAGAAGGTCCTTTAAAATCTGTAGCACTCCCACGAAGCTGACCTGACACTGCCCTAACCAGCTCTCTCTCTCTCTCTCTGTTTATCGTTTCCCTTTCACCCTTTCGTATACAGTACAATCACTGAGCTTCACAATGTCCTCAGCATTCGATTTTTGTCTGTGGGTTTACAAGCTTACCTGAAAGGAGGAAATCTAATAATCGGGCACATTTTCAGCTAGGAGGCTAAATTTTATCACATGAGTATATATGTGCTTGATGAAATGGGGTTCATTTAGTTATTCGAAACTGTGGTCCCTTATTTTACTCTCTAGCCAAATCTGGATTAATGTTCTAACATGAAATGAAGCTAAATATGCCCAAAACGTAAGCCGAATGTCAGTATCAACTTATTCACGTAATTATGTCAAGTAATTACATCATTTTTATATTTTCGTATCTCCATTACAACAACCACCATCATCACACCCACTACGACCAACCACCACCATCATCCATTACTACCAACTACCACCACCATCCCACCACCACGAACATTAACAACCACTACCATTTACGCCACCATCTCCATAATCCTAATCAACACCACTTGCATATAACCTTTACCTCCATCACTGTCATCACCACCACCATCCTCACCAACCATCACCACCATCAGTCCCCAACAACCACTCCTTGTATTACCATTACCACAGTCCATACCTTCATCACCATTATTATCACCACCATCACCATCACGATCCTCACAAATCACCATCACTCCCCTCACTAGAGACAATAAAGGGTCTCTAACCCCCAGCAACCAACACCACTTGCAACACTACTCTCACCACTTAACAACTGCACCAACATACTGGCAACCCCTAGCTCCATCACCAAAACCACCACCACAGTCCTCCTCTACCGTCACCACCACCTGTGCCATCATCACCACAACCCTCACCAACCAGCACCAACACCACAGCCACCATCACTTGCATTACCGCCACCAAAAACCTTACCAGCCTCCACCACAATCACAATCACCACTTGCACAACTACTACAACACAAAGCCTACCAGCCACACACCTTGCACAACCGGCACCACCATCCTTATCTGCCTCACCATCCCCGCCACACGCCCACCACAGCCGCCACCCACCGTAACCACAAGAGCAGGATCGTGTGTCCCGGATAATGACGAGGAGCAATGTCGCTACACCCAAGATTCGACACATCCTCACAAATTAACCACTCCCTCCACCAATCTCTCTCTCTCTCTCTCTTGCTGGGCGTTCCCTTTTCATACCTGCAATGCTAAAATGTGTTTTGTACATTTTTTCTCCAAGAAAATATTTCTATAATACGAGACTTACTCTGTTTTTACTAATATTGCGAAAGCTTCAAACAGGGTGCGTAGAAAGGTACAGTGGACAATGAGAAACAAGAGTGTTGATAAGTGGTGTTAGTGTATTTATGAGAAGATCGCACGGCCATGAATGTCCTGAGTTATGAATCCTCAGCGAATGTTGGCATGCATTAGGGATCTGTATGAGATTCTGTGGAGGGAAGAGGCAATGAAGTCCAATGGACTGACAGTCAATGGGAATATAACGAAGGCGTATGGTGTAGCCAATGGCAATATGGTGTGTGTGTGTGTGTGTGTGTGTGTGTGTGTGTGTGTGTGTGTGTGTGTGTGTGTGTGTGTGTGTGTGTGTGTGTGTGTGTGTGTGTGTGTGTGTGTGTGTGTGTGTGTGTGTGTGTGTGTGTGTGTGTGTGTGTGTGTGTGTGAGAGAGGGAAGGGTCGTAAGACTAATTCATTTCTATGTAACGTTTGTAGTAAATTAGTACAAAAGATGTGCATTGGTGTCCGTAGTAGCCTGCGACATATGGTCAGCTTGAAAGTGCTGTGTGTAGGGGTGAAGGGGGAGAGAGGACTATACGCAACAGGACAGTCTTGGAGGAAGTGTCAATCGAGTGTGTAGTGGAATTCTGTGAACCGGGTAATGTCGATGTTCTGATCTCTGCTGCTTTGTCTGCATCTGTTTGCTATTGATTTGTTTATTATAGTCACTTAACCTGACTCATAGCTATTAGAATATGTCTTTAATACTGGGACTGTATAAGTAAGTAATTATTAACAACAGCAACAACAACAACAACGATGTTCCTTTCCCACCCAGCCAGACGTTTATTTCCAGAGTTCATCCAAGGCGGCTGCAACAAAAAACGCTCCAAGTCTCCGATATAACCACCCACCTCCACTCCTGCACGCCACTTCAAGCCGCCCTTCATGTATCAAACACTTATCTTTACTACTAAAAGCCACCTCTATCATCTCCCACTCCCTCCCGCCACTCCAAGTCACCCTCCCTCCTACTCCAAGCCTGCCTGTCTTTATCATCACTCGTCAATTACTCTCACCTGCCACTTCAAGTCACCCTCCCACTTGCCAATCAGTCAGTGGTTCCGCCTGTCACACAATCCATCCTCACAACCACCACACCGTACCGCTTCCTCCTTCTTTGTTCATTAACTCACAAAACCAGCGTCAATAATCACAGTAAATTCTCTTTGTCAGATTAATATTTAACCCAGACTCACGACTCACCAACGTTCTCAAAGCTTAAAAAACATATTCTTTTTAACCTGGTATGACTGGTGCGCCCTTGTGGCTTGACTATCGATTCAATATATTTATTTTTATTTTACTGTTAGGACGCAGAGGTATGCACCTGTTTACACAAAACAGCGCATGCACACACACACACACACACACACACACACACACACACACACACACACACACACACACACACACACACACACACACACACACATTTATAATTGTACTGCTCGAAGGCATGTACACAGCTTGAGGGGCTACTATACTGGTTTGCACACGCCCTTGCCATTATCACCCCGTGTGCCGCACCACCACAGCCACAGTGACTCGCTCGTTTCACTTCGGCTTTACACATCATGCCACTAGATACACACGGCCAGTGGCGTACTGTACTATAAATTATAATATAAGTGTTCGGCGTAATGAATCATCCTACTTAACGCTAACAATGAGGTGACGTTTTATTTCATGACTGTTTGCTTCAAATGATCATATTCAACTTAGTAAAAACTTATATCTATATCTGTCTATCTATCTATCTATATATCCATAACTCTCTCTCTCTCTCTATGTATATGTATATGTATATAAACTCAGCCAATTCAGTTCATATAAGATGCATAATTGCGTCTAGCCGAGACAATAGTAGAGAAAAAATACCACTGAGGGGGTTAATCAATTAAAACCCAAGACAGGTGATTTACAAAAATATGTAGAGGGGAAAGAACTCCTGAACAAAATAAAAAAGCGATCTTCCCTGACTAAGAGATAAAGTATTTGGCCAGTCAGGGGTGAGTGTGATTCAAGGGGCGTTGTTTACGAAACAGTATATTTTGATTCCAGCAGTTGCTTCCTGCTTAATAACCACTTCGGAGTATTCTCATTCAACCCTGCCTTTCACAACGAACCAAACCAACAAAAAAACACCTGAGTGAAGGAAGTGAACATGGTAATCATCTGGTGTAGCTTCCGCCTGTGTCCCTTCCTGCACCGCCCCTGTACTTGTCACAGCCCTGGCAGGCGCCATCAGTCCTTACCACAGACCCAGCATTAACCGTGGCAGGGGAATGCACCATCTCATTTAAGGCAGTGGCAAGCTTCTCAACACCCTTCCATACTATCTCACAAGCCATACCATGTGACATATTGAAGTGTGTGGTACGTACAGTAAGAGGACTGAGGGTGTCAGAGAATGGACGGTCAATTCTATGCCCAGAGTCAGACACATAAATAACACACACACACATAACACCAACAAATATTGTAGGCTTTCCTTTCCTACCTCTCACACTTCCACCTAACACTCTCTACACTCTCACTGTCTGTCACACTTTCACCTCACACTCTGTACATCCCCCCTTATCTCTCAGACTTGCACATCACACCTAAAACAGTGAATATTGTAAATCCTTCATTTCCATCTTTCTCATCTACTTCTTATACTCGGCACACCCTCCCTCACTATCTCCATGATTTCACATCTCACCCACACCAGCAACATACAGCATTAAACTTTCTTCTTCTACCGTCCACAACCCTACCTCCTAATCTGTTTACCCTCACACACCGTCCACCACACCTCCAGCTTGGTCATAAGGCAAATACTGTTTACACCCTGCCTCACTGCCTAAAACAAGTCACCTCAATACAACTCTCTCACTATCTCTCACACCTTCGTCTCAGGGCCACTTCATACTCTCTCATACCTTCAGCTAAAAATCACACCTGTAAATTTTGCAAACTCTCGTTCTCACTGCCCCCCCCCCCATTTTCATTTCACCATCACACCCGTAAACAACTGAAACTCTTCCACACTCCCACACCTTCACCTCCCAACCGCATCAGTAAACACTATCTGTAAATTTTCATTCACAAGCTTACGCTCTATATCCCTCACTGCCTCCCACACCACCTCACACTCTGCATCCTTCCTTACTTCCATCTCACACTCTACAGTCTACATCCTTCCACATCACCTCACCCCCTGCATCCTTCCACACCTCCACCTCACACTCTGCACCCTTCCACACCTCCACCTCACACTCTGCACCCTTCCACAAAGCCTTAGCCTCTGCACCCTTTCACACCACCTCACACTCTGCACCCTTCCACACCTCCACCTCACACTCTACACCTCCACCTTGCACTCAGAACAATAACATTATTAGTCAACCAGGAAACATCTCACCTCAGCACCGAGAAGAGCACAATTACTCAGTTATAATACTGTCTCTTGGAGCTGAACATCAGAGGAAAAGTAATGCAAAACCCAGAATTAGCAGCAAGGAAATACCACAACTGGGTATAATTAGCAGCAAGGAAATGTCTCATGGATAATAAAAATCAAGCCGGAGGAAATATATTTAGTATAATTCGTAGTAAAGATATGTTTCAACGATAATTAGCGGGGGGGAAAACCCTGGCTTATATAAACTGCAACAAGGGAATAGCTCAAGGACGATTACCAAAAAAAAAAAAAAAAAAAAAAAAAAAAATGTGCAGGGTAAAGTCATAAGTAATTAAAAAGTAAGTGGTGAGTAAAACTGAAGACAAGAGAAAGAATACATGGTGTGCAAAATCAGGAGCAAAGGAAATAATAAAGTGGCGAGTAAAGTCAGCAGTAAGGAGATAAAAATGTGGCGGGAAAAAAAAAAAATCAGAATCAAGAACGAGAATAAGTGGCGCATAAAATCAAAGGAAATAATGTTCTGAGCTGAATCAGACGCGAGGAAAAAAAAAAGTGCCAAGTAAAATCATAAAAGAGAAAAGAAAATATAGTTGCACGTAGTATCAGCCAGCAAACTAATGGCCGTGTAAAATCACCAGCCAGGAAATAAATAACACCGTAACACCACCCGCAGCTCAGTCGAACGTCCAGCCAAGGCTTCCCCGGAGGCTGCCCAGTATTACCAGACCCCCGTAAGCCCAACTCCCTTAGGCGGTATGAACTAACTCGTGAAGGCCGCCCCAGTCACGTGCGGGGGAGGAAGTGGTAACAGTGTGGGGAGAGTGCGTGGTCTTGTTACCGTGGCGTTTATTTATTTCTGTTTCCTGATGGCTGGGTGGCCTTAACTAAATTCCCAGCAAGGTCTGAGTAGGCTGGGAAGGTCAGGTTAGAGAGCGACGGGGAGAGAGGGACACGGAATTAACGAAGCAGATATATGACAGGGGTGGAGTTAACGAAGTAGAGAAAATGATGATGGAATAATGAAGGAGTTGGGGAAGAGATGATGATGATGGAATAAACAAAGATGACATGGAAAAAAGGAAAAAAAATACACAAGAGAATAGAAAGATGGAATAAGAAGGCTAGATACAGAAGAGATGATAAGCAAGGGCATCTTAGGTAAAGAGAATATAATACAGAAGGAGGGGACAGAAATGACGTTAGACAAAAGATGCAAGGAATATGATATAGAGGAGACTCCAGAAGTGGGTATAAACAGGAAATTCAGGATATTAAAAAAAAAAACACAGATAAATTAAGCAAGCAATATGAAAACAGATGAAGGACGAAAAAAGAAGAAAGAAAAACCTGGAAGATGAACTCATTGATGGAAATGCTCAAAATAAAATAGACTGTCAAAGATAAATGAAAGGAAGTGGCAAAAGAAATCACGGTGCAGGGAAAGTTGATAAATCGGACAAACAATTACTGCATATATGACGAAAAAGATGAAGGCAGAAAAATGGATAGAATGACCAGGTTAAGAGCCACGGAGAGAAGCAATAACAACGAGGCAGGCACGAAGACATTATAATCACGGGGAAGAAAAAGCTGATATATGAGAAATGCAGAAATAAGACGAAAAAGATGAAGAAAAAAATGTAAAATGATCAAGGTGGGATTCAGGAAGAGGCAATAACAATGAAACAGACACGGAGATAAAACGACCAGAAGAGAAACTCAGGTTCAGAGGACGATGAGGATGTTAATAATCTAGTGAGAGGAATGAAGAAAATGGAAAAGAAATCTGAATAAAAAGGGAGAAAGCGAGGAGAGGATTCGAACATGATCATGGAGAACTGGTTCACCTGATGGTAAGAGCATACAGTACAAAAATAAATAAATAAAAATAAACTAAAATATTGCGCTAACAATACTTAAAATACTAAAATACCAGAAACGGGGAGTGGAATTGAAAACAAGAGAAAAAATCAACAATAATGTTTGGAAACTGACTAAATACCGATAAATCAGGAAACACACGAACAGGATGCAGTTTAAGATAAGCTGGAAAAGAGTGAAAAAGTGATAATATGAAGTTGTTGTTGTTGGTATTATTTTTGTTTAATCCTAGTCTGTCTGGCCGAGCAGATCCATGAACCACAGGCAAGCAACCGTTTCTGCGGGTTCGTCCCGTGCAGATCACAATCAATGTTCCCTTGTGGTTGACTGCGCCTCGCCACAGCGATGCGTGGGGATGTGTGGAGGTTTGGTTCCTGGATGGACACCGCAGTTAACTCTCCACCCTGTTAACAGAGGCACCACAGTAGCCTCGTGATCTGGTTGTATGGTTGCCTTCAAGAGTTGTAAACGGCTTCCTGGGTTACAGGACACCATTAGACTTGTAACTTAGTGTACAGCCACCTGAAGCGGAAAGAAGTGCAATAAAACGCGAAAGAAAGGATGGGAGAAACAGTAAGAGAGGAGGACAGACACAGAAACAAAATGATAAAGATGAAGCAAGAAGTAGGACACATTACAGCCGATGAGTGGATGATGGGCGCAACTATCTACCGGTAGACAATTACGGATTATACGCAATAAGAACAAGATGAATGGTAAAGTAAAAATTAACAGTTTTTAATTCTTTCCAACTGTTTTCAACAAAATATGCATGGTTACCGTTAACGCCTAGACCCCGAAAAGGGATCTCCAGTGGTCTAGAAGTTCAGTAAGCCCTCTACTTCGTAGAATTCTCGTAAGCAGATTCAAGTTGTCTGAAGATAGCAATAATAAAATAAATGACGTCATCATGATGAACCAGTTAAGGTCAATGGAGTCCGGTTTGAACGATACCTGTCCGCTACATTCCTGTGTGGACACTTGGGCTGGTGTTGGTATTATGTTCTTGCAAAGGCTGGCATATGTTTGCACCCTGGCCGTCATACTGATAAGACTTGAAAGCCTACAATACATACGCGTAAATACACTGCAGCCAATACATTTTCACTTCACATAAAACACTTTCACTTTCGTTACACATCCCTTCCTGTTTCGTACTTGGTCAGCATAAGGAAGGGTAAATTTTGGCTGTCACTATCCCTCCAAGGTCCAGCCATGCAGTGGACCTTTTTTTTGCCTAATGCAGTTACAAATACTGGTGGTGCGCAAGGAAGTTTCAACAGGGGAGACGGTAGTGATCCCAGGGCATTAACTTCAACCCTCTAATCTTGACTTTCCATCCCCCAATTACCTTAGTATTATCTAGTTTCGTTGCCTTGGCATCATTCTTTTAATATCCCCTTTCCCTCTCATTCCCAGTCTTTCTTTCAGTGGAATACTTCTGTTTCGGTATTCAAAACTATTAAACTGAATCATTTGTTACCTACTGACTTTCACATCAAACTCTTGCAGTCAGGACAGAAAACACACACACAAAAAAACAAACAAACACACAGACAAACACAGCAACACACATAAACAGAACGACCGAGACATCAAAGATATATATACACACACACACACACACACCAAAAAAAAAAGAGGATGAGACATACAGACACTAAAACACAAAACAACAAAGAGGGCGAAACAGACAAAAAGGCAAGCACATACATAAGACAAATGAAAAATAGAGGGCGAGACAGACCAAAAGACAGGCACATACATAAGAAAAATATATATATATATATATATATATATATATATATATATATATATATATATATATATATATATATATATATATATATATATATATATATATATATATAAAAGGCGAGACATACAGATATGCATAATAAACAAAAACATTAAAAAGTAGAACAACACAAACTGACACAAACAGAAAATAAAAAAAATGAGGGACAGAAATAATGACATAACTGTAATGTACGGGTATATAAAAGAATGAAAACAGAGAGAGAGAGAGAGAGAGAGAGAGAGAGAGAGAGAGAGAGAGAGAGAGAGAGAGAGAGAGAGAGAGAGAGAGAGAGAGAGACAACCCAATACACACACACACACACACACACACACACACACACACACACACACACACACACACACACACACACACACAAAGGACAGCAGGCAAGCATTCAAACAGACAGAATAATAAGCACAAATAGTACGAGACTGCCAGCGAGGCAGAAAGTCAGCCAGCCAATCAACCTGAGACAGCTAGTGGGAGAGCAGCAATCACTCTAAAGCCGACAATAGCCCCCCCCCTCCCCCAATAGCCCTGGTGTGTGGCAACGAGTGAGCACCAACGAGTTATCACGTCCACCACAACACCACCGACCTTGACCAACCCCGCGTGACACCCGACAGTAATGGACAAGAAGGCTGGCGGGAAAGGACAGGAAAGTGACAAGAGAACATGAGAATGTATACACAGAAGGCAATTCCAGTGAGCCGGTCTGTCCAATGGTATGAAATGAATACAAGAACAGCACTGAAAATTGTTATGGAAATTTCACAGCAATGGACGAAAGTCATCTCATTTAGCAGCACTAAACCTAGGAAAGATAGTACTTTGTCCTGAGAAAGGTCTTACACCCAACCCTCTCCGGTCCTTATGTCTATCTAGCCTCCTCCAGAGTTTCTCTTTCAAACAGAAATCCTACGAGGAAAAAAAAAAAAAGGACAGGAAGAATAAAATGGACAGGAAGACGGACAGACACGAACAACAGATCAAATTACTGACAGGAATCGGCCTAGACGTTCCCAGCTAATGGCAGTGGCAGAAAAACAGAGGAATGAAGGAGCAGGTTCTGACACAGTGCAGTGGACAAAACACAACATGGAAAAAAGAAAGTCAATTTAACACGACAGGAACAGAGAAACAGACATGATATAAAGGCCCAACTAATAAATAGGGAGCAATAGACACGCAGAAAGAAGTTATTAAACCGAAAGAAACATATGCACAAATAAGCCGTAAGGAATTAAACGAAAAAAAAAAAAAACTCAAACATGAAGACAGAGAACGAAAAAAAAAGTTACTATCCGAAAAGGAAATGAGAACAGCAATAATAATAATAATAATAAAAAAAAAAAGGTGACAAAGACAGGTCAAACAAAAATATAGATGGAGAATGTATATAAAAAAAAAGACTGCATAAAAGGCAAACAATGAATTACTACAGAATATCAGAAGGTGATTTCTGAAAGACAGATCGATTAAATAAAGAAAGAAGATACAGAAAACAATAATTTGCCATGAAAAATAAACACAATGGATAATAAGGAAGCACAACACCAACCGCAAAAACTGACGCTGACAACACACACACACACACACACACACACACACACACACACACACACACACACAATTACCATCATTACAAACGCAAACACAGTAATACCATGATCATACTTTCACCCACAAAACACAGCAACACTATCACCAACATGAACAAAAAGAAACCATGTTTTAGTGTTTTTTTACACTGCAAAGACAGAATGGAAATTAATGACCGAGTCCATAAACTTGCTCCTCTCTTGGGAACAGAGTAACGAGCTAAATTCAAGGTCTTTTCCTTTTGAGATGTCTGAAGACACTGTATCTGAAACGCTCGAGATTGTAGGCAGGAAGCACGGAATACTGGAGACCGCTACAGAACTGGTTACATATGTGCGTAAAAAACAGTAAATTCCATTTAACTCGTGAGCAACAGAGCTCTATGCGAATGATGAAAGTGTGAAGTCAACACGGTCCTGCAGACCCACTTGATAGGTGGGTGGTGGGTAAGGTAGGATCACTTACTCCGGCAGTTTTGAAAAGCAGTATCCAGTGTAAGAGCTACAGAATAAGAGACTGATAAAACTACTTGCTGTGAAGACCTATGTGTGTGTGGGAGGCCTGTTTGAGACACGGCTTGTAGTTACGTCCCCTATGCAGAGTCGGCAAGTAAGCGGGAAAAATATATTATGGGTTCAATCAAAAACCCTTAACCTCTTAGATGGCAAATGAGCAAGAAAATTAACGTGATCCAGTCAAGAAACCTTAACAGGAAAGAAACAATAAGAAATTTACAAGGACGGAATTGTAACGCGGCAAATAAAACGATCACCCGTATTAAAGACTGGCCAGAAGAAAGATAAAGTAATGGCCAGTGAACAGATAAAATAATTACGTATTTACAGCATCCTAACCAAGACCTTTTTATGCCCAATTAAGATATAAAATTCAGGTACCGTCAGTCTCATCAAAGATGGGTAACGTCTGTTGTGTATATTCTTGTTACATGGTTTACTTTCTGTACTCTATGACTCAGTTACAATAACACTATTATGACCATACATTTACCAGAACCATCAAGAATAAAAAAAATACAGCCACATCGTACAAACAGTGCAACATTATTTCATTCTTGTACTGATCCTAACCCATTACAACAGATAAAAGAAAGTTTTTCACAAATCTCTCTTGGGAGATTTTCAGATTTTTCTGTACTGTGTAGTGACAGTTTATTTTTTTTCCTGCAAGCTTCGATTGCAGCGACTAGTGGCAAGAGGCTACAACTGGGAGGCAAGTCATTAGCTTTAAAATCACATCTCACTCAAACTGATATAATTCACTCCCAGAGAGATGGGTAGGCCGGAGAATGCGCAATATTCTACTTCCTTCGAAATGTAAAAGGATATTACAAGGGAGAAGGTTATGAAGGCTTAGTAACCATCTCTTTGCAATGACGTAAGTCTGTGATCTCACAGCCCATCGGCTGTACTGGAAGCATCACCGTTTCTCCTACGGCACTAAAAGATGAGGGGGGATGGAGATAGTGCCTGGAGTTTCATTTTTCCTTTTATTCGTGACCCATGACAAATCAAGGGGTGATATGCAGGGAACTATTCTATGTGAATGTGGGATGCTTTGTTAGTATGATGCTGAATAGAAAACATACCACTGTAATATCCTACTCACAAGCATCAGTAATATTAAATGGAGACACAGCAACACTACCACGACCACAAACACCATCACTGCTACACACACACACACACACACACACACACACACACACACACACACACAGTTAGATCTACATAGCTTTCAACAACAGCACAAACACAGCCCCATCACCAAGACACCCACACCATGACACCCACAATGACGAGGGGCAAATCAACAAAGGGAGCAAGAAGCGATGTTAATGGCGTCACATCCTAACACCAAGCAGAGCGAGGCAGTTCGGCGTGATCACAGTGCCATTAAAATTCTACTCCTTTGTTTACTGTTCGCCAAGGTGAAGCACTGGTATCTGTGGTTATCGCTTGGTCACACCCGGATATCGTCTCTCTCTCTCTCTCTCTCTCTCTCTCTCTCTCTCAGACGTGACATTAACTGCTGCAATCGAAACACGAGCGATCAGAAAAGGAAAACTGTAGTATATCGCCTGCTGCTTGCCGGAATATAATGAAATGCTGTTATGGTGAGAAGGCTTTGGGATGAGCAGGAAGAATGGAGTGGAGAGGTAGATGAATGAGGATGGTGTGTTCTGGAGGAAGTGTAACGTGATGGCAGGGGATAGGGTGACACCTCCTCTGTGATTATGGCTTTTGGTTAAAGACAGACAAATTGATAGACAGACACAGATAGATGGACAGACAGATCGATTAACATGGACAGACAAACAGATGAATAAAGACTGATGGCCAACTGTTTTCCGAGATAGTCGTTATTCCCTTGATTTGGGACCCTTCCCCATCTGACTTTAATCGTATGTAGGTGCTGTGACTAAAGTAAGATTCTGATATACTGAATGTGCTATAAAACGCACCTCGAAATCTAACCCCATCAACACCAGTACCACATATTTTTATTAGTCTTGCTGAAACTAGATAATGTTATTCAGCTTAAGAAAAACTTCTGATACCAGAGGGGTAAGATATAACATTCTTTAACCCCTTCACTACCAGGGAACTCTCCTAACCTGAATTAAATCGTTAGGTAACGGCAAGATGAAAGTACGAAAAGAAGGTCATCATATTAAAGGGTGAATTTATAACTCTTCATTGTCCTGTCGCTGTGACACGGCGCACGACGCACTGCAATGCCGGCAACACACACATCAATCTATTAATACACACACACACACACACACACACACACACACACACACATAACCAATAATTCACAGAAAATTTTTTTGTTCCGGGGATTTCCGTCATACAACTTACCGGAACACCTTTCTCAGGTTCCGTCTCAGTGGGATTATTAACAGGATGTAATAGGAAATTACGTGATGATGATGATGATGATGATGATGATGATGATGATAACGATGGTGATGATAATGATGATCTCGATGATGATGATGATGATGATGATGATGATGATGATAACGATGGTAATGATGATGATGATGATGATGATGATGACGATGATGATGATGATGATGATAACGAAGATGATAACGATGATGATGATTAAGATGATGATGATTAAGATGATGATGATGACGATGATAATGATGATCGTACTCATCTATTCAAAAACTTTGTCCTGAATCTGAGAATGAAGAGTGAAAGGATGTATGGTTCATTTCACTAGGCCTTCCACGGATGGCTTCCCCTATTTTGTGTTTTCCATTTCCTATTTCTGGGGAAAAATTGGGTAATGAACATGACGACCAAGAAAACAATGATGAAGCTGATGGTGAAGATGCAGCGAAGACGACGATGCAAACAACGACAATGAGGATGACGATGATGACGATGATCTTTTTATCTGTCCGGTAATTTCCGGTCAGTGAATGAGTCAGCGTGAACCCGTAATGGCTGAATTGTGTGTGTGTGTGTGTGTGTGTGTGTGTGTGTGTGTGTGTGTGTGTGTGTGTGTGTGTGTGTGTGTGTGTGTGTGTGTGTGTGTGTGTGTGTGTGTGTGTGTGTGTGTGTGTGTGTGTGTGTGTGTGTGTGTGTGTGTGTGTGTGTGTGTGTGTGTGTGTGTGTGTACTGACCCATCACTCACACTTCAGGGGCTAATGGAGCATGATCACTGACTCAACCCTACAACCCCCTACCCCTTGATGGAGTGGGGGGACAGAGGTGAGGGGGTGGGAGGAATCGAATGGACAGGGGCAAGACGGGATGGGGTACGGGTGGGGACCGAAGTGGTAGGGGTGGGTTACGAGGGGGTAGGGGAGAGGAGCGGGGGGTAGTGGCGAGAAGCGAGGGGGTAGGGGCGAGGAGCGAGGGGTGGCGTATAAAAGGGACACGATAGACTATCCCTTTCGAAACTCACCTCCATCCTCCCTCCCCTTTCGAAGATGGGGGGAGGGACATGGGGCAGGGAAGTGGGGGGATCAATTGTGAGGGGGCGTAAAGGGGGACACTGACCCTTCCCAACGGTTCTCAGGTTTGGTCATTAATTTCCTGCAGTCTGACCTTCAGTGGATAAAAAGAAGTTACTCTCTCTCTCTCTCTCTCTCCCCATCTATCTGATCGTTTGTCTATTTATCTGTTCAAAATATACGCAAGGTTAGGTTGGAATTAACAAACAGGAACTTAATTTTCATAGGAAAAAATGTGCTTTGTTCTTAAATGACCTTCATTTCTTGTGCAAGTCATTATAAAATGCCATCCTACAGCTAATGACTGTGACCTAAATAAATTAACCAGATCAAACTACGACGTGTTTCATTTTATTTGCAGAATCAACCTTTTCTTTCATTTAATTTTTTTTACCAGTAGATAACATAATTCTCTTTAAAAATGGCCATTAGATACAGGTTAGATATTAAGAAAGCACATCGTTCTACCCATCAAAAAATATTTATCAATGCCGGTCGTACTCTGACGGATAAATCGTCAAACCTATCCCAGGTTGGGACAGGGGGCAGTTAATTATTATGTTGCTAAATCAATCTCGACAGACTGATTTTAAGACATGCCTTAAAAACACCCTCGCTAATATCATCACGTCAGTTCTGAATGAGATAACTGTAGCATGATTCAGAAACTTCACCACTGACGGAAAGGTAACAGCAACCAATGAGGACAACTGAAGGAGTCTGACGCCACCTGTCGCACGTGGGAGAGTTGATGAGCCTCAGCGAACAGACTATACTGTCTATTAACCAAACACGTACACTGAACAAATAGGTGATTATTGTTACCCACCCATGTTTGGCGGCGATGACTTCCTCTTCCGTATTCAACTGAGATTTGTCAACCGGGGTTATACTGGGTCACTGCGGGGTAACCCTGGCTTAACACTGGGGTCAGTCTGAGTCACACTGGGGTCATTTTAGAATCAGTCTAGATTTTCCGAAGCTGGGGTGAGAGACAGCGTCGGAAGCCCGGAAATGAGTGGAAGGCATGCGGAAGTCCAGACCACAGCACCACACAACACCACACCCCACCCTTCCCACAAACACTACACAGCATATCCCAGTCATCCTACCCACACTACACAACGCCCTGCTCATCTCACACACACCACACTACACATACCACCAATCCCACCACATCGCACTCCTCTTACACAACCCACACCACATCACACTCCTCTTTACACCGCCCACACCACATCACACCTCGCCCATATCGTTGATACCACACCATTCCCCTCTCACACTGCCCACATCACACTATATTAACTGTCCACCAAACGCCTCACACCACATACACCTCACACATACATCACATACACCCCACACATACATCATCAAACACCTCACACTTCAAACCTTATCCCTCACCACACACCTCATATTCCACGCCTCAACCACCCAACAGTCCAAATTTCACCCTCATCTCATCGGACACCCCCACACTCTTATCTTCCCCATATCCCACATTCCACACCCAAAACCCCACTCATAAGCACCTTACACTACACATCCGGTCCACCCCAGCTTCTTCCCAGTTTCATGTAATCCACCAAACTCTCTCTCTCTCTCTCTCCTCATCAACACATACGTACAGTACACACTATATGCTTTCCCTGATACTACCCCCTCCAATTCAAAAAACACCCCGACACCTCACCTTCCATCTTTCCACCACGTACAATATATATATATATATATATATATATATATATATAATTTCAATCTTTCATATGAAATTTCCATGGCATTTTTCCTGTGCTGCTTGGTGGTCTTTTTCACTAATGTATTTCCTACCGGATAAGGCTGGAGACATTGCTGGGCGGAGAGGAAGCCTTTCTGATTTGCTAAATCCGTAGCTCACACTTACCTTAACCCTCAATGAAAGTGTTGTCATACCTCAATACAGCTGCAGTTTACCTTGCAATATACTGTGTTCCTTTGTATCCATGAATATTGTGCTGTATAATGGACAGTCCTTTGAAATAAGAATTCTTTGGTGGTCATGGGCCTTTTGCTGTGTTCATCAGCATTCCTATGTGATAAGAGTAATCTTTGTATTCATATTCCTTCGAATTCAAGGTTATGCTCATTTTTTATCCAATCGAAAGTGTTCCACAGAATTTATTTCTTCATGCCTAAGATGTCCACAGTTTCAAACGCAATGTGTCTGGGCATCTCCAAATTGGTCAGGTCTTGTTTAACTTTCTTTCTTGAGTACTCCTTTGTATTCACCATCATTCAAACAGACACATCAGCATCCACAGGCACTCCTCTGACTAATGTGTTTACCGAAATGATAAGCCATACTATAAAAAGAAAAAAAAAAAAGCCATCAATCTCACAGCTCCACCATCAATTCATCACCCCAGGTAAACTGTTCATCACACCGAGGGTCATCAACTGGCGACGTCAGTTCCCATAACCCCCTCCACCACCTGATGATGGAATTGCTGGTGGTGACTGATGTGGCTTTGTTGATGCTGCTGTTGCTCTCATGTTCGCGGTGAAAGTGTTGCTTCGTGTTGTTCATGCTTGACTGTCATCGTCGTTTTACTGTGGTTCTTGTATCGATGACTGTTTTGTTGTTGCTGCACCGATGAATGTCTGTTGAGGCTGTTGTTGCTTCCTGTGGTTGTTTTTATTTTACTGATGACTACTTGGTAATGACTATGTCTCAAGTTCTTTTACCAATGGCTGCACTACTGATTCTTGGTATTACTGTTGGGTAATCGAATATTTAGCAGAGGAGTTAAAAAAAATATATATCCTCTGGAGCTGGGCGCTTTTACGCGGTGGCACTAATATAACTATTAACAAAAACGTCCCTCAAGGCCCTCTTTATTCCCCGAAAAGAGGATGATGGAATGCAGAAGGGCAACTAAGGTTTACAGTCCGCTAGGTTCACGTTCAGATGAGCTGGGGCCAAAACAACAGCAATAAACGATAAATAAATATATTTTTTGACAGTCAGCTGGTGATATTTGGTATTACAGTTTTGTTACTGTTATTCACAGTAATAATTGGCTTATCAGAAAATAGCATACCGATCGTAAAACAGGTCATATTCCAGTATATCACGTTTCTTCGTCTAAGGTTTCATAATTCAAAGTACTGTGAGAGAAATTATACGTTATTTTTTTTAAACCAACTGTTTACCCACTAACTATTTACATGCACAATATCTCTAACATCTGCCTCCATACTTCCACGTAGTGAGGTAGGTAAGTCTTACGGAGAGAATTCAGAGTGCGTTTGGTTACCGAGGTGAATGCAAGTGGGATGCTTATAAGAAGTAGATCAAGACCACCATTCACTCCCACACCCACACCAAACACTCCCACATCCACACTCACACTAACCACGCCTACACCCACACCCACACATTCCTACACCCAAACACTCCCTCCCACATATACATATTCCTTTCCTCTTCCCACCCAGCACCACCCACTCCCACATCAATTATCGATATTCATACTACCCACCCTCACTCCCAACTACCAACTTACACCTACTGTACTGTGCACAATCCTCTTCCACACCCACACCCACATCACTCTCTCCCATCCCTCAACACCCCCACACATCCTTTACGTATCCCTCTTCTACATCCATACCACCCATTTCAATATCTACATAATCCCCTCACTACTATATCATATCCTCTTTCAACCCCACCTCCACACCCTCTCTCATCCTCATCCTTTTCCCCCACACCCTCTTTCACCCCCATCCCCACCCACACACGTCCTCCACATCACAATGCCTCACAACCATTATCCTCTCAACGATCACGATAGCGGGTTGTGGGAAGGAGACTCACATACTTAACTCATACACAGTCCACGGCCACACGTCCTCACATCAGCACTATTATTGTCATCACACTTCATACTTCACACTTCAAACTTAGGCTAACTATTCACTATCCACACTTGACACCTCACCCCTCACACCCAATCTCCACATCACACACCAAATATTTGACTCATTCAAACCTCATACTTCAAATACTGTATATACTCATATTCTGTCGCCTGTCACGATTCATATCCATTGCTCACATTTTATTCTCAATCTTCTCATCTTAAATACTGAGATCTGACAGAATTTCCACGTTTCACTTTCAGTTTTCTATCTTCTTACAGCTCTCCTCAGTCTTTATCGTTATCTTGCTTCACTGACTCCTCTGCCACGCTTTCTTCACCTCGTTTCGTTTTCCAACTTTCATCAATAATTACCATTCACCTTCCTTCACTTCCTCTTCCACGCCATCTTTTTCACTTCTCTAAATGCTACGCCACTGCTGCAGTCCTTATACCCATAGCTACCATCTATTCCTTCTCTCATTTCTGTATTTACTTCTAGCACACTCAACACAACCTTCTCCCACAACACTTCCACCTACATCCACACCTCTATCACCTACTCACATACCAAATATCCAACTTTCACACCACATACTTCCAACAGCACACCACGTACTACCTATTCCACACCATGTACTTCCTCTCCCACACTACGTACTCCCTCATCAACACCACGTGCACTCACATAAAATACTCCCTCATCCACTCCACATATCCCGACACCTACAGCATCTTCTCCAATACCCACATCACCATTTACGTACTACTTGCTCACATCCACTCTTTCCGGCTGTTGTTCCCCTTTTTTCATCCTGTACTGCGCTGGCTCCCCTTCTCACCAATCATTCACTGTAACTCCTCCACCTCCCCTTGCTCCCTTCCTTCAACTCTCTCCCCCACAATCGTTTGCCACATCCCAGCAGCCGTGGTGTCCGCCAGTAAAGCACGCATGTAATCTCGGACACCGGGACCGCGTGAGAATTGGATTATGGATTTTACAAGATAGAGCTTGCAAAATGGAGAAGTAGATTGCGTGGGTGTGCAATACAGATTCTTGGCTGGCCACTTCAAGCTTCAGTAAATATTTAGAACAAAGACGAGGTAGCAACAGTTGACTCGAACACAGAATAATGTGCTTTCTTCGTAAAGTATCTCTGGGTCATGTGCAAAATGAAATAACTCTCCTCCTAAGCCAACCAACAAACATGACCGAACAAACATTCTCTTGCCCACATAAGGTACATATCTTAATTTACACAACAAATGAGGTTTGATATGAAAAATCCCTAATTTGAACAAAATATGTTTTCTTAAAGCTGACCGTAGTTTGTCCATTCTTACAAGAAACCTTTGTAACAGAGGATGATATATGGTAAACCACTGACTGCCGTGCCCAACAACAATGGCTGCTTACATTCTTTTCACACATTAATATTACTAAGTTTTCCACGTACTTCACAGGCACCTTCGAAGAGGAGAAATAAAAACTGAAAATTATACTGTCTGTAATATGTGCCAAGCCCTGACACCAAACTACCAGCAGTTTCTCTCCAAGCGTGCGAACCAAGAAGCAATACATTTTCTAGGCGGTGGTGGTGCTGACGCCAGATTTATCTCGTCTATGTTAGCCAAGTCAGCAGGCGTGGATATTACATGGCACACCACTGACAACCTCCAAGCTATTATCGTGCTCCAAGAGAGAACAGACCAAGTGTTTGCATACAGTAACAGCTTTCATAAATCCCTTGCTGTATGTATGTATCTATGTACTGTATGTATGTATGAGCAGAAATTACAGGCTTTCGCCTATGTCGTGGGTGGGCAGTATCGATCACGTTTTACATTTCCTGAAGGGGCCCCTAAACCAAAACGGTGAAGGACATTTTTGCTTCATCAGTGACTGAAGTGGTCTCCCCCTCCATGCTGCTTCAGACAGGGGTACAGAGGGGGTCTCTCGACAGAAGGAAATAGAAAATGCATAAGTGGCAACACTCGTATTTGTGAGTAAGATAATACTGTATAATATGCAACCCAAGGAACCTGGACAGGGTGCGAGCATGAACATGACTGGTGAAGGGTACCAACCTCCTTGATACACTCGACGATGGAGTGCTGAGTGCTGATGTCGAGACGCTTGATAGTGTCGATGACGTGCTCTTTGCCGGGGCCCTGCACAGCACATCCCAGCACCAGCAGCAGCAGCCGCCTAACCTCACCCACACCACTAGCGCCATCGCCAGCACGCGACAGAGCCACCACGTCAGGCAGCTGCAGCACCACCGTCTGGTTCAGCACGTCCTGCAACACAATGGTAGACATTGTTAACTATAAGACCCTTTAAATTATAAGTACCAAACTACGAGATGACACACGCTTTACAACAATCGGTATACCGTTTTACTGCGTTTCTGTTTAACTCACCTTTATATTTCCTATCATCCACTACTAGGATACACCTGCTCTTAAAAAAAAAAAAAAAAGCTAAGTATGTTACTTACTTCAGATAAAAATGTAAGAATTCAATATCTATATGCCATAAACTTCTATACTAACACACACACACACACACACACACACACACACACACACACACACACACACACACACACACACACACACACGGGGCGCGGGGGGTAGGGTGGGTGGAGGGGCAGGGTACTAGGACAGGTCAGGCCGGTCCCTCCACCACATTTTTCTGAGGACACTCACTTGACCCCACACGCACATACACACGCACATTAAGGTACACACATCTTCATGTCAGTGCATACACACGTCTTGCACGTACAGAGTCCCACATACACAATTTCCGTACGTTCCTTGAGAACATAAGACATCAACTAATTCACACACAAACACACACACACACTTGACGCCTGTGACAAATAAAACATGTCAGTCTTTCTCTGACGCCAACCGAAGTCAGAGAGGGACGGTGGATGAAGGGGTCGGGGGAGGGATAGGAACTGGAGAGTGGGGAAAGCCAGTGGGGTGATAGGGAGGAAGAAGCATGACGAGGTGAGGTGAGTGAGGGGAAATGAGAAAGTAGGGTGTCAGAAGGGGAATATGGGCTGCGAAGCCAGGGTGAGAGGGTGGGGATCAAGTGAGGGGAACGGTGGAGAAAAAGGGGGAGTGATGGGGGGTTAGAGTTAGAGGGGAACAGGGATACGGCCGGGAAGTAAGGGGGACAAACAAGAGGGGGAGCAATAAGGGGGACAGAAGTGGGGGAAAGGAAGCAAAATAGCGAAGAAGGGAAAGCAAAAGAGACAGAGGGTGAGGAAAGGGAAACGAGGTAAGAAATGTGAGGGAGAGGGAGTGAATGACAAGGGAGTGACAGCGGGAGTGACGGAGGGGTTGAGGTATGCACAAATTAAAATGGACGCGTGTGAGACGCAGACGAAGAGAAGGCACGGTAGTAAGGGGGAGAGAAAGCGGGGGAATGTCGAAGTGCTACGGAGGTGAGGGGGTGAAAAAGTTTCAAATATGGGGTATAAGAGTAGGAAAGTGAATGGATGAACAGAAGGTGAGAGGGAGTGATGGAAGCGGCTAACGAGGAGCAGAGGAATAAGGGAGTGAGGAGTAGAGGACTGGGGGGTGGGGAGGAAGTGAGGGTAACTATTTCTTACACAGGAGTGTGTGGGTGAGAAAATAAAAATTCTTTCCCTTGCCTTACTGTATGTTTTGATATTTTTCTATCTCATATTTACTTTGTCCTTGCCTACGTCCCAGATTCCATTTTCTTTCTATTGTCATATTTTTCCCAGGCTGACTCTCAGGTTCTCCACGCTTGACAGGCAATGCACACGACAAACATAGGCTATAACAATCATTCCTGCAGTGTTTGCTATATATATATATTTATATTTTTTTCGTGATCCCTGCAGTGTTTGCTATATAACATTTTTTTTTAACTTCTTTTACTCTTATCTATTCTGTCTACTATTTTTCATCACAATTTTATTTCTCTTCTCTACTTCCTTTATCATCTCTCTCTCTCTCTCTCACCCACACACACACACACACACACACACACACACACACACACACACACACACACACACACACACACACACACACACAAACTCGTAAAATTTGCTAGCCGTGTGTGTGTGTGTGTGTGTGTGTGTGTGTGTGTGTGTGTGTGTGTGTGTGTGTGTGACCTTAATGAATAACGTGGGAATGTGAGAGAATAACTTACTGGAGCAGTGAGTCACGCTGTCACTCACTCACTCAGTCACGTCCCCTCTCAGCAACTCACTCTAATCCAGTTACTCTAATTTACTTGCATTTTTTGTCACTCACTCAAGCTCCCGATCAGCCACACTCATTCAGTCACTCACACACTCACTCTCAGTCACATTCACTCACTCTCACTCACGCATACACCCTCAATCACTCACTCACTTCCATTCAGCCACTCATTCACTGGCGCACTCACTGTCGCTACCGTTCATTCCCTTCTCACTCACTCGCTCACGCACGCTCACTCAATCATTCCTTGTTAACACTGGCTCTCACTCAATCGCCCACACTCAAATTCACTAACACAATCACTCACACTCGATTACTCTGTCTTGCTCGTTAACTCTGACTCACTATTAGTACATCTGTATAACCATGCTCAAATTTTCTCCCCTTTTGCTAGCTTTCCTTACTCACGCACGCACTCACGCACTCTTAACTGATGCACTCATTCACTCAATTTACGTACTCATTCGCTCTTACTCATCGCTTCTGACTCACTTTCACCCCCGCTCATTCTTCTGCACAGTCACACATGCTCTCATTCTCTCATCTACGGTATGCTAGTTTTCTTGATTCACTCACTCATTCTTACTCAAGACGGGTTCTCTCTTTTTTTATCACTCATCATTCTGTGGTACATTAACACACATTCCCGCCGATCCACTCTCACTCATTTATACCAGATTTAATCACTCACTCAATCTTATTCAATAATTTGGTTTTATTCACTTTCATTACTCATACATTATTCACCCTGTTTCACTCTTTCATCTTTGCCAGTCTTCCTATCTAATTAATTGCTGATCTATTCTCTCTCTCTCTCTCTCTCAAGATCCGACACAGGTAATTTACGACACAGCAGCTAGCAAGAAAACACAAGAAAAACAGCGAGGGCGAGACTGCACAGGTAAACGAAGGCAATATGACGGTAGGGGGTCGGAGTTGGGGGGGGGAGGGGTTGGAGGTGTGGGTGATCATTTGTCTCCGGGGAAGGGCGGGGGAAGGAGAAAATAGAGGGGGGAGGGAAGGGGAAAGAGAGAAAATAGAGGAGGGGAGGGGAGGGGTGGGGAAGTGATGAGGGAAAGAGAGGAAAGGGTACGTAAAAGGAGGGGAAGGGAAAACCGAAGAAGTGTGGAGGGAGAAGGGATGGAATGGGAGAGGCAAAGGGAACAAAGATGGAAAGGGAGGGGATGAGGAAGAGGAAAAGGAAGAGGATAGGGAAAAGGGCGAGTGGAAAGGGTGACAGCATGATGAGGAAAAGTCGGAATAAAGGTGAAGTAAAGGGCTGAGGAGAGAAAGGAGGGCAGAACGGATGACATGGGAAGGAAAGGTGAGAGGCATGAAAGTGACGAAGATGGAGTATTTGAGGTGTTCTGCGTGACAGAGGAAGGTTGCTGGTGGTGGAGTGGATAAGTGACTGCCATATCCCCACATCGAGTGATGGAGGGGGTGTAGTTATTAAAAAGTAAGAGGGTGCGACGAGGCGTGAAGGGGCAAGAAATAAGCTTGATACGGTAAGTGAATGTATGCCAAAAAGCGAGATGTGAAAATTGAGGAAGCAAAAGATTTGATGGAGGACGGAAATGGATTAATGAAGGTGCAGGAGGTGCCGTACACATGATAAGGAAAACAACCTCTCCACCACCCCTTTTTTTTCAATTGGCCATTGACGGAATGGCCTCTGGCCTACAGGCCTAATGAAATACAGTTTTGTGTGAGGATCGTGAACCTGTTGGGTGAAGCCCAGAATTTCGAAGGCATGAATGACAACTGAGCGGATGTGTGGTCCACTGCACTGGGTAGCCTACTCTGCAGAGACCTATTATGCATTTCTGTTGCTATAACTGGATTCCATCAATCCCACTTATTAGTAACAATTACGGTGCAGCAGGTAATATGCCGCTTCTTTTACGTTCTAATCTGAGGAAGGAAGGTAATAGAGTCAGGTAACAGAGTCTGGGATGGTTATTGTGCGAGGACTGCAGAGTGTGAGAGAGGATGTTTGGGCTAGCGCGGCGCCGGGAAGACATCACTTTTGTACCTGCAAACACCGCTGCTTTAAGACAATACAGTACAATACACTACAGTACAACAAAACTGTTACCGCATTACCTCACTCACCACCATAATTCCACAACAATCACCAGCATTATGGAAAAGAAAAAAAAACACAATAAGACTCCCCAGGCTCATTACTGCTCGTAAAGAAGGGGATGCTGATCATAGGAAGGTAATGCTGGTTAATTAGTGGTCTAAGGTAATCACAGAAAAGGATGGAATGTAAGGTAATTATACACAAGTGCGATACCTGTATATTAGTATACAGAACAATGTGATCAGAAATTATTTTTAGATATAATTCACTCATTTATTTTCTGTTGTCTAATATTGTTGTAACAAGCATCATGCCGGCACCTACCGATCTGTCCATAGACAACTAATGTAACTGTGGCGATCATGGGCGAAATGTGATGTTAAGCCCAAATAGCGGATGGAAGGGAGATAAATGAGATGACAAGGGAAACAGGCCTTAACCCAACACCAGCACCTCAATCACCTCAATGACAACATAGCGCCAAAAACACACTAACTAAATGAAGGTCTGATGATCTTGTTGTTTAACTTATTTAATAGTGGATGGACTTCTTAATAAAGGCTAATGCAAATGGTTTGGCGAAAGCTAAAATATTAGAGAAAAGTCGTTACTGCAGAGCAGGTGTTACAGATTTTTTTTATGTTCAGGAAGAAAATGCTTTGTGCTCGAATTTCCTTGACTTGGAACGAGAGTAACAACACTGGCATTTACAGAAATTGCCTGTATCAAAATATTTCATTATCTGTCCGGGGGAACAAAAGTGAAGGTGGGGAGGCGGCTGAGTTACACTGGACGGGTAAGTGCAGGATGTGTTTTGAAGTGTGTAAATTATCTTGACCAAATACATGCCACCTCTCCCACTTACAGCCTCCACTGACTCAGTCACTCACCCTGACACGCCCGTTTGTCCTCTCAAGCAGCTGTTTAATAAAAATGAGGTCACAGGAACACCCTTATTTTAATTCCCCAATCCCTCGCTCCCTACCCTTCTCTTCCACTCATTTCCCACCCCTCGCTCCCTCCCTTTTTCGTTACCTACCCCTCCCTCCCACCCTCATTCACTTCCTACCCCTCCCTTCTTTTCTCAATCCTTGCCTTTCCATCCCTTTCTCACTTCCTCTCCTCCCCTCCCTCCCACCCTAATTTATTTCCTACCCTCCTTCTCCTCTCCCTTTCTCACTCCCTGCCTTTCCATCCTTCTCTCACTGCCTCTCCTCCTCTCCCTTTCACACCCACTCCCCTTCTCTATTCCCCTTCCTTTCTCATTTACTACCCTTCTCTCCCTCTCTCACTCCCTATCCCCCCCTCCCTCTCCCATTCCCTAGCTTTCCCTCGCTCCTACTATCTGCCCTTCTCTCCCTTCTCCTCCTCCTACTCCTCCTCCCGCCGTCCCCTCCTCCTCCCACCCAACCCTCCATCCTCCCGACATTTGCCAGTCTTCCCCAACAGATATAAACACGACACACTAAAGGGCTTCTGTTGCCGGTATCATGGACGGTCAGGAAGGGGGAAAGGAGGGGAAGGGGGAAAAAGAGAAGGGAAGGAGGAAAGGAGTGGAAGGCGGAAAGAGAGAGGGGAAGGAGGAAAGAGGGGGCAAATGGGGAAGAGAGAAAGAAGGGAAAGACAGATGACGAAGACGGAGACCTGAGAGGGAGCGAAGAGAGGACGAAAAAAGAAGAGAGATGAAAGACGAGAGAATTTAGTAATGAGAAGGGGGGAGGGGAGAAAGAAGAGATGTGGTGGAAAAGAGGAGGTGAGAAGAGAGAAGAAGAGGAAAGAGGGAAAGGGAGCTAAGTGGGGAGAAGTAAGGAAGCTTGAGAGGGGACACAGGAAGCGAAAGAGAGCAGGGGGTAGGAGAAGGGAAAAGGGGACAGAGGGGAGGAACTGGTAATCAGATCAAAACAGCTGATAGGATTTATGAGGTGGGGTGGGATAAGGGGATGATGATGATGATGATGATGATGATGATGATGATGATGATGATGATGATGAAGTAACCAGTGATGTAAACAGAAACAGTTATAACAATTAAATAAATTCAAAGCACAAAGGAGTGTTAAATATTTATCCCGGTAATACGAAAATTGCACGTGGGATTTCCATTACTCACAGATTTTTAAGAAATGGATGCGAATATCCAATTACATAAAAAAAAATCGGTAAAAGTATCAATGCGTCAGTTAATTTCATTGCATTATTTTTAAAACAGACTCATTTTGAATTTTCGGTTATCATAAAGAAATATATCATTTTCAACTCGCTTTCCCCTCAGTCACTCATCGACCCATGCCTACTCTCTAACTCTCACTCATCCCTCTTCAATCATTCACCCAATCTCACTCACCCACAATCGCTTATTTTACTCACCTTCAGTCATGAGTGAATGAGTGAAAGTCTGTAATATCAAGTCGTTGTCGTCGAGTCGTTCTATGTATGTATGTATGTATGTTTTTATGTAAGTATGGGTATATGTAAACATGTGTGTGTATATAAGTATGGGTACATGTATGAGTGTATGCATGGACGTAAACAAGATATCTCCTCGTCTCATCCAATTCGAATCAAAACTGGCATACCCATCGTGTGTGGAGATGGCAAGAAATGATTGGATTCTGATCAGAGGTCCAGGTCATAGGGTCAATGTCAAAGTCCAGGCGTGGGGTCCGTGTATATTATGAGCAATTTATACTGAGTTCTTATCCTTGCCTCCCACTCTTATGTCCACCGCTCATCTTCCTTTCTCACTTCTGTCCCCACAAACTCACTGTCCACAACTTTTTCATTCTCTCTCTCTCTCTCTCTCTCTCTCTCTCTCTCTCTCTCTCTCTCTCTCAAATTAACATCATGTCTATCTTCCCTCCTTCCCTCCCTCCCT